>NW_022196897.1:1789882-1790579 GCF_008632895.1 Mastomys coucha | reverse complement strand
AGCATCTTCTGGGTATATGCCCAGAAGTGGTATAGCTGGGTCCTCCAGTAGAACTATGTCCAATTTCCGAAGGAACTGCCAAACTGATTTCCAGAGCGGTTGTACCAGCTTGCAATTCCACCAGCAATGAAGGAGTGTTCCTCTTTTTCCACAACCTCTCCAGCATCTGCTGTCACCTAAGTTTTTTATCTTAGCCAATCTGACTGGTGTGAGGTGGAATCTCAGGGTTGTTTTGATTTCCATTTTCCTGATGACTAAGTATGTTGAACATTTCTTTAGGTGCTTCTTAGCTATTCAGTATTCATCAGGTGAGAATTCTTTGTTTAGCTCTGTACCCCATTTTTTAATAGGGTTATTTGGTTCTCTGGAGTCTAACTTCTTGAGTTCTTTGTATACATTGGATATTAGCCCTCTATCAGATATAGGATTGGTAAAGATCTTTTCCTAATTCATTGGTTGCTGCTTTATCCTATTGACAGTGTCTTTTGCCTTACAGAAGCTTTGTAGCTTTATGAGGTCCCATTTGTCGATTCTTGATCTTAGAACATAAGCTATTGGCATTCTGTTCAGGAAATTTTCCCCTGTGCCTATGTGCTCGAGGTTCTTCTCCACTTTCTTTTCTATTAGTCTCAGTGTATTTGGTTTGATGTGGAGGTCCCTGATCCACTTGGACTTGAGCTTTGTACAAGGAGATAGA
>NW_022196897.1:1763553-1781679 GCF_008632895.1 Mastomys coucha | reverse complement strand
AAGGGGCAGAGGAGGACGCTGAACCCCCTCTGTCACTCGGAAGCTGAGAGGATCATGTCCCTCGATTTGATTTTTTCTACATGCTAACCACCAGTTGAGCCAGCACCATCGGTTGAAAATGCTGTCTTTTTTCCACTGTATGGTTTTAGCTCCTTTGTTAAAGATCAAGTGACCATAGGTGTGTGGGTTCATTTCTGGGTCTTCAATTCTATTCCATTGATCTACCTGCCTGTCACTGTACCAATACCATGCAGTTTTTATTACAATTGCTCTGTAGTACAGCTTAAGGTCCAGGATTGTGATTCCACCAGAGGTTCCTTTATTGTTGAGAATAGTTTTGGCTATCCTGGAAAATGGAGGATTCTTATCACCATGACCACTATGGTTCAAGCCTCCTTCATCTGTCCTTTAATGATTTTATTTTTCACTTCTTTGCACCCTTACGGATTCTTAACAAATAGCCAAGAAACCTTATTCCTTTTAAGATTACATATATTTGTTTCTAATACTTTGAATTTCACTCAAAATGAAAGTCAATGTTTTATATTGGCTACAAGAACGTTTTCTTTACAAAACTTTTACATATATATGATTATATATATGTATATATATTTACACGCATATATATTTTTACATGTATATATATATTACATACATATTGTGTACCAGTAATAGCAGAACAAAGCCATAGTGTGGTAAGAAAATGATTGTGCATAATCAGCTAATAATTAACACAATATGTGGTTAGATTTTAAAATTAATAGCTTTGTTTAATAATAAGTCACAAAATGAGAAGTAGATCTAGATGGGAAGAATGTTTGTACCCACTGTGATACACATAATGTAAGTATGAAGCTGATATTGGTGTTAGGATGTTAAGATGATTAAGGTCATTAGGATTCATTATTAGATTAGGCAATTGCCCTGAGGTAACAAAGCTGTAAAGGAGGGACGCACAGACAGCAACCAAAAAAGTCATAGAACACACAGCAAACGTGTGAAATAGCACCATGTAATGCCAATCCATTTAAGTGGAGCAGAGATCATCAAACTTTGATTATAAGACACAACACAACTTTCTACAAGAGATACACATGACACACATGACACAGACTGAAAGCAGCAGATGGTGTCACCCTAACAGTTGTAGTGGCATCAGACAAACTTCACCTTTTTTGGAGACCAGATCTGCTATTGTAACTCTGGATAGGTACAAACTAGTAATTCTCCTGCCCCAGCTATCTGACTATTGTGTTCAGAACCACATTCACTGCAAAATAGTCTTTTCAGACAACCAAAAGACCACTCTCTTATGATTATATGATAATTACAAATATTCATCTAATTGCAGAGCATTAAAGTATATGGTGCAAAGGTTGGCTGCCTAACTCTAAGTAGAGAATTTGCCTAGCACAGTGAGCTTCTATGTTGATACTTAGCATTAATGACACAAGACAGAAGAGAAAGGCAATTCAATCATAGTAATTGGAGCTGGACATTGTGGCTCATGTCTAATATCAGCACTTTCAAGGCTGAGGCAGGTGAGTTTCTGCAAGTTTGAAGCCAGTCTGGGTTAGATAGTGAATTCTGGAACACCGACTCCTGTGTCCCTGTCTCAGAATTGCACCTTTGTCTCCTACCAATAGAGAGACTCTGATGCTTTACTGGTGGATGGATAAGTCAAAGAGAAATTCATGCTCAAAGAACACTATAAACCAACGAGGTTGAACAGATACCTGTGAATCCCCAACCACAACCAAATGTACCTCCTCAAAATCGTGGGAAACAGCACCAAGTCAATACAAAAGGTCAGCAAATTTAAAGCAGAAACAATATTGAAAGCACTAGCTAATCCCAGTGGAGTGAGGTTCAAAATCAATAGCAGGAAAATGATTTTTGGAAATTCACAAATATGTGAAAATTAAACAATGCTTTTCTTAATGCCCAACAAACCCAAGAGGAAATCGGTACGGAAACAAACCATATTTGACATGAATGAAAATGAAGACAATAACCCAAATTTATGGAAAGTAAGAAATGGCAGGCAAAGGAGCAAGGATTTCTCATGGAGGATGATACAAGCACTGTAAATTTATAACACTGTTGAATGTATGTGTGAATATAATAAAAAAGCTTGACTGATACACTTGCATGGCTGAGTCACAAATGCAAATTGTACCAGGGTTTGGTTTTAACCTAGCTTCTGGTTGTAAGATCTGGGGTTCTGAGCTTTCAATAAATCTGTGCCATGTCATAGAAGACTGCTAGTCTGAGGGACACACTTTAAGTGAGGCCCATGATGCCAGCTCTTCTTTCTGACCTCATCTATTGACATTTTTGGTAAATATCACCTTGACTGTCTTGGTCTTTGGCTGTACCTGTTCATCTTTCCTTCTTCTCTTTGCCCCGAATGCCCTCCTCATATCCACACCCTGTACATACAAAGCTGGACCATCTTCAAATCTCCCCTCAACCCTTACCTTCTTAAGAGCTTTCCTGGCTGCTCAGCAACAATTCCCACCCTGTTCTACCTTATTTGCCTATTATCTTTCTTGTTTTTCTTCAAATTACTTAGTGCATATAAAACCTTACCATGATACGAATTCCCATCTTAACAGGAGTTGCTGCAGTCATCTCCTATTACAATACAAGCATCATAAGAACATAGATCTTTTTATGTTTAGTTTCCTGTATTACAGATGCTCAGAACAGTGACTAACCCACAGCAAGTGCCCAGCAAATATTTACCCAATAAATATTTGAAAATAAAATGCTAAGCGCTGTGGGTGTATAGATGTATGTAGTGAATAGATGATGTGACAGATACAGGAGGGAAGGGTCACCTCAGCCGCTGTGACTCAGATGAATGTGAAAAGCAAAGGGCTGATAGCCACTCACACTCTCACATGGCTGAAAGATCTTACTGGATGATACTCCAGCTGCTCTGGCTTCTTGACTGTTGTAGCTTACGCTTCCTATACAATGGCTCTCAAAGGACAGGAAATGCTACATCTCATTGCTTCTCTCTGACTGTTTGCAATATGTAAGATGTTTCTACTATTTGACACCATAAGATCGCTAGCCTGCTGGTTTCAGCTCTGGATACCCAGTTATATATCTGTAAATTCCTTCCTACAAGCTTGAAAAGTAGGGCATGATTTTTTTCATCTTACAAAATCTGATAGGAGTCCTATTTAAGAGTAAATATGAAAATCTTCAACAGGCTGCTCATTCTTTGCTTCCTTTTTCTTCATATCCTGGTGAGTTATTTGCATGTTGCAGATATCTCTGCAGAAGGAACTCTTTCTAGAGACTTAAGATTATACTTTGTTTTATTCAGTGAGGTTCTGAGTTATTTTTCATTGTATCAAAAATTTTCCACTGAAGCAAAATTTAGTTATTCCTAAGTAGTACTGAGAAATAACCCTGTAAATAGGCTTGGATTCCTCTTCTGGAATCTTTGCTGCCATCCATCTATCCAGGAGTAGTCTCTATGAGTCTACCGTTTATACTGCTCCTGGAGGCTGGCTTCATTGCACTGACTATATTAGACGGGACTCTCGTTAGGGTCATCTAGGGAATAAATAGCAAGAAGCAGAGAAAGTAGGAGGATTTGACACAATCTCAGAACATCTGGAAAAATCTCAGTCAAATTGACCTATAGGCAACTGTGGGCCACTTGATTGATTAATGATTGATGTGATTAGTGTTTGAAGGCCCAGTGCATTGTGGACAGTGACCCCTGGGCAGGTTGTCCTGGGTGCTTTAAGAAAATAGGCTGAGAAAGCTACGGGGAGAAAGCCAGCCACCAATGTTCCCCCATTGCCTTTGCTTCAATTCCTACCACAGGTTCCTGCCCCAGTTCCTGCCCTGAGTTTGTGCAATGATGAACTACAAACATGTGAGCTGAAACAAACTTTTTATTCCCCAAAATGCTTTTGATCATGCATTATCACAAACCAAGACAAACCATCTTCAGAAAGAGCCACTGTCTGTAACTCTTTTTGGGAACACCATGGATGTGGGATGTTAACAGCTTTCCTGGTCTTCCTCTTTCCTAGCCCTACTGTGCATTACCAATTAGTGTAGCATTATTGCACCCTCATCACCTGGATAAGAGATGGAAAAATTCCCTTCAGTTTGCTAAAGTTAGTCACAGCTTATAGTATTTCCTCCCATATATCTACATAGTAAAAAAGATACCCCTAAATTTTAATTATCTAGGTCAGAGAAAACAATTTTTCACTGAGAACAAAACAAAACAATACAATACCAGACATTTTCAAATGATATAGTGCCTTGGACACTTCACCAGGGCTGGAAACAAGTACTTTTAGAGTCAAGCTCGGGAGCTGTCCTGTATCATTTGCTTAACTTGTCAGAGAGACGTTAAGAGTTAAGGAGAGAATAGAAGTTTGGGATACTTCCCTTCCATGGCTGTTGGCAGTATGCACAGCCTTCTAATTGGAAGTTGGCATCATCAGAGTTGGAAAGCCATGTAAATTGAAGTCTTTCTTTGTGGATAAAGGTATATGAAATCACAGTGCGGTTGCATGGCTCCACTCATGTAGTAGCACATGTTTCTCATTTAGCTTCCATGCACTCATAAATCATGCTTTTGAAAAAAGATCTTTCAGTACAAGTGATTAGATGAGTGGACTAAAAATCTTACAGTAGTGTATTAATTTGTAAGTTATTTCTGAATGTATTTATTTATGTGTATGTATACATGTTTATGTACATGTGTTAGGAAGTGTTCATACAGAGGCCAAAATCAACATTATATGTCTTCCTCCATCACCCTCTACCTTAGAGTCTCTCATGGATCCTGGAGCTCACTGATGCAGCTAGACAGGGATCCTCCTATTTCTACCTCCCCCACACTGGGATTGCACCGTGTGCTGTCATACCTAGCTTTTATATGGGCTCTGGAAATCAAACATAAGTCCTCATGCTTAGGTACCAAACAATTTACATACTAGTCATGTTTCTTGTCCCACAGGTCTTATTTCTTGCAGAATTAAGCTTTGGTAATGGCTAAATTATTTTGAACCATACAGCATCTCACAGAAACTGACATGATAGTACTGAGCTGTCCCTACCCATTTCAATGGGCAGGGTAGGTTAACCTGACACATGAAGAGACACTATCAGAAATTAAATGAGAGTCACAGATGACTGAAAAGGACTAATAAATGAATATCCCCAGGATAACGTCATGGAACCGAATAAGTGCCCTGTAAATATTTATTGCTTCAATTAATTACCCATAAATTAAAGCATTTTAAAGGCCCAATTTTATCTTAATGACATAAAACTAGTCACAGCATGTGGATATTCATCTTCAAAGAGACATTTCTTGAAAAATACTGAGACATTTAATATGATATTTATTTAATATCATTTACTGTTATTTAGAATGTGTCTCATTTTGAGTATTATTAATGATGACTTAAGTAGATAGTATTTATTCTACTGAAATAACTTTAGTGTGATTTACTGTGTGTCTTGGGACAAGAGAATGTTTCTGATGAGATTAATTTTCAGTTTCATTATAGAGTAGATGAGATGCAACATGATATATTAGAAAGAGAGCTGGAATGTAAACCTAAAGACATGTGCTTAATTCTTTAGCTCACCCACTTACAATGAAATATTGAACAAGCTGTTTACCTCCACAGACATCTGAGCATTATTTCCTGTAAGAATGGATACCACGGAGCTTCTTCCTAGACTTTAGTGCATCATTTCTACTTTCCAAACTGAAAACCCACTATAAAGTCATAGACAGTTTTATGCAGCTACTTTTTCTGCAAAATGAGATACACTATGATTGGCATCTTTCAATATTAAGTTAAATTGGAGCCAGCTCCAATTTAACAAAATGTTTGCATCATAAAGAAAAAAGTGTTTTGAATTCTCTCTTAGTTGGGGTTTTATTGTTGTGAAGAGACACCATGACCACAGCAACTGTTATAAAGGAAAACATTTAATTGGGCCTAGCTTAGAGCTCAGAGGTTTAGTTCATTGTCATCATGGCAGGAAGCTTGATGACATGTAGGAAGATATGGTGGTGGAGAGGAGCTGAGAGTTCTACTTCTGGATCCTCAGGCAGCAGAAAGACAAAATGACACTGGGCCTGGCCTGGGCATTTGAAATCTCAAAGCCCACCCTAGTGACACACTTCCTCCAACTACACAGGTTTCTGTCATGCCTTTATTTTGGCGATAAATGGAAACTTGATGTGGAGGCAGGGATGATTTAAAAATGGTTCACAAATTGCTTTTTTAATAAACCCAAGTAAAAATGTAATTAACTCAAGAGAATTTACACCACATCTTAGTGGACACAAAATCTGTACCTTTAATATCCCAGGGTTATGATTGCCACTTGGATCTTCTTAGGGTAGTTTTGTTTAATGGAGTCTTTGAACAACTCTGAAGCAGTTTGCTTGAGGAAGCAGGTATACCCACATGTGACTTCCTTGGCATGGCTCTGTACGGCTCAAACTACAAAGGAGAGTGAATGATTGTTAGTTAGGTGAACATTACACAATTGGAAGTGTAAGAAATACAGCAGACTTGGTCACAAGGAGCAGAGACACGCCCCCCTTTTTTGACATTTGCCAATTCCTGTAGTGTAAATGCCCCCCACACTGGCCCGTTTCCAGCCACAGAACAGTTGTTTAACAGCCTGTTCATTCTAAAAGTAGAATCATGTGAGCTAGCTTGTTAGTGAGAGACCTCGGAGGCAGAGAACAGAGGCTGTTTGCATTCACCCTACACCAACAACAAGCCTCCAGAAAGATTACTTGTCAGCAACTCCAAATGTCAGACCAGCTGACATAGCTGTCATGAGCTGAATGGAGGATGTTCCTTAAGGGCTTGCATGTTTAAATATTTGGTCCCTGGTTGGTGTCACTGTTTGTGGGAAGTTTTGGAGCCTTTAAGACAGGGGGCCTGTTTACTTTGTCTTTCTTACTATGTCTTCTTTGCTTCTGGGTTCATTGAGAGCTGCACAAGCTGTTCTACCACACATTTCTGCTGTCATGAACACTTTGATGTCCTTTGTGGCATAATGGACCAGTTCATGAACACAAGTAAACACTTTCTCCTGTAAGGTTTTCTGGCCAGGTTTTTTGTCATATGGAAAAAGAATTTCCTGTATTCTCCCATTGCTAAAGGTTAGATCCCTACTACATAGCAGCAGAAATGACTCTTCCATTTTCTGTGTGAAGACCTGGGCAAATTCTATAGTTTGTCATTTGGAGTTCCAAAAGGAAGCTAAATTCAGTCAACGCACAAGAGACTTATGGATCAGAGAAGTCAGTGGGAGTCAGTACTAGGGACATTATAAGTAGAAGCTGTAAAATGTGAGACTAGGGAATGTTGCTTTGAGCTTCTTCAGAGGAACTGATGGCCATGTAGCAGTTCACATTTGTGTCCCTAAGACATACTGATGTTCTCATTGCCTTGGGAAGCAAGTGCTTAAATATGAATGTTTAAAAAACGATGTGAGAAGGGCCATTGAGAAACATTGGTCAAAGTCCCCCAACAGCTCACAAAAGCCAGCAGTAGTTGTCCATGGAACTCCAAAAATCTTATCATTTAAAATATATTCCAAGTTCATGAAAAAATTCTAAATGGTAGATATTTGATCCAGACAAGGTCTGATGGAGCTCTGTATATTGCTCTCTATTGTCATAGGACAAAGCAGTTCTTAACATTTTTTACTTTATTATGTGCATATGATATTTGTGGACATGTATGGACCCAGAAGTCAAGGCACGCATGTGGAATCAGAGGACATCTTCATGGAACCATTGTTCTCTTTCCTCCTTACATATATTCTGAGGAAAAAACTCAGGCCACCAGGCTTGTAAAAACAAGTGGCTTCCTCCACTGAGCCACCTCTCCAGGTACCTCAAACTAATTGAAGGGCAATTATGAACACCATAAAGGTTTTTAAAGTAGTAAGTGATGTTGTGTATGCCCCAAACCTAAGTGTACATTTTGAGGAATCTTTGCATACACATCCATCTTGACTCTAATGAAGGTTCGGAACCTGGGACTAACCTGCAGTTTTCTGGGACATTTTGTAATCCATCCCTCTCCCATGGCTTCTCCACCTCTGCACGCCAACCCCACCCCCAGGTGACTGCTGAATTTCTTTGTCGTTTTGGGCAAGTTTGCATGTTTCCAGTGTAGTCTGTGCCATGAACTCTTTCTGTATCTGGCTTCTTTCCTTTGTTGTAATCATTCTGAGGTCTGATATCTGTCTCTATTGCTACTACAATAAATAGTTCATTCCTTTGTACTGCTGAACAAAAGCCAACATTCTCCATTAAGATGTAGATAAAACAATTCTTTGCCACCCTTTTGGATTACATTGGGTTATTTTTAAAAAAAAATTTTTTTTTTGGCCTGATACAAATAAAGTTGATTTTGTTGATTGCGCTTTGGTCTTTGTTGTAGATGTGTTTTTGTGTCTCTTGAATATTAAAACACTCTAGGAAAATGATAGCAGGGCTTTCATGATATGTATATGCTTAACTTTTGAAAGAACTGCAAAACGGCTTACTAACGTAAGCATCTATTTTACATTCCCACAAGAAGCATGTGAGTTCTAGCTGCTCTGTGCTCACCAAACTTTATATGTCCATATTTTCAATCTCAGCCACTTTGTTGATGTGCTGTGGTGTATCATCTTGATTTTAGTTTGGCTCTCCTAATAGCTGACATTCTCTTCCTATTTTGTTTCACTGCTATCTATTATCTTTGGCAAAGTGTCAGTTCAAATATTTTGTACATTTTTTAGGCTTATTTGTCTCATCACAAGTTCAGAGAACTCACTGTACATCCTGGTTCCTGTGTGTGTTCTGTACATATTTTCCTCAATTTATGCCTCTTAAATTTTTCTTTATAGTGTTTTCTAAACATAGTACTTTATTTGATATTTAATTTATAGATTTCTTCTTTAGTGAGTATACTATGTGTAAAGCCCAGTAACCTGGGTCTTGGGAGATAACTCAGTGGATGAAACATTTGCTTTGTGAGTCTGGATCTCCCACAGCACACTAACAAGGCAGGGAAGACGATCCAAGCCTGGAGCTCATGTGCTGGGGTCGGAAAAGGAGGGTCCGGGACCTTGCTGCTCAGCCAATCTAACAGAAAGAATAAGCTCCAAGTTCAGTTAGAGTCTGTCCCCAAAATAAATGAATGAATGAATTAATGAATAAACAAATAAATGAATGAATAAATAGATAGATAAATAAATAAATAAGGTGGAAAGTGACTAAGGAAAACACATGAAGTAGATTTATGGCTTGTGCATACATCCTCATAGACAAGCATGCTACTCACAGGCATGTACCTGTATACCACACACTCACACACACACACACACACACACTCACACACAGCACAATACACAGCACACACACATATACACAGCACACATATACACACAGCAATACACAACACACACACAGCACATACAGCACACATACACACACACATATACACAGCACACATACAGCACACACACACACACATCTTACATGAACCACATACATACACAGGCATGCACATACACATATAGAAGTACTACAAAGATTTTTTTCTCGCACAGCTCTTATATTTAGATTAGCAAACCATTTAGAGTTAATAACTGTATTTTGAGCAAGATGAGAGTTGATGGTTGTTGTTGGTATAACCATCCAGTTGTTGAAGCAATCATGTTGAAAGATTTTTTTTTCATTTGCACTATGCACTGCCTTGTTCAACACCTTATTTCTAGATTTTCCATTCTTTTGGTAATTGATTTTTCTGTCCAGACTGAAATAATCCTGATTATGCAGCAATCCACTACATCCTAAATTTGGGTAGGACCACTCAACTTTGCTATTAGTTTTCTGATTCTTCAGGCTTGGTTTAATCTATCAGGTTCCATGGGAACTTTAGACCCACCTTTTTAAATTTTGGAAGCAGGATCTTACTATATACCCCTTACTATCCTCAAACATGCCACATAATCCAGAATGACCTCAGACTTTGGGATCTTCTGCCTCTTTTAATTAGTTCTAATTTATTTTAAGAAATAATATAACACTGATATAATTTTTATTTAATTTCACCAAATTTCTAAATAAAGTTGAAATTTGATAATCTTGAGTTTTCTGACTAATGGACATGAGATATGGCTCCATTTACTTCTTTAATTTCTCTTTACAGTATCTTGTACTTCTCTATGCATATGCCTGGTACAATTTTGATCAAATTTATCCCCCCATATTTCATGTTTTTTTAATGCTCATCTACACAGCAATATTGCTAGTCCTAGTTCTGATTATTTCAGGCTGTTGTACCATGAAGTAAATATTATTAATTTTACTTCACGTTCTTGTTTCCAGTGTAATTGATTAAGTGTGCTGGGTTTGTATCTTTCAGATTGGCTGTTATTCATTTTAACAGCTTTTCTGTAGATCCAGTAGATGATTGTGTTATCTCTGAGTGGACCTCTAATGCAAGTGGACCACAGCTGGAGAGTCTGTCATCCTTCCATGTTGTTCAACTTGGAAACTTTGACCATGAAGCATAATGTCAGCCATAGACTCTTTTGTGAGTTCTTATCATTGAACTGTGAAAATTCCATTTTATTTTTTTAAATCTGTTGAAATTTTTGTGGGGGTTGAATGTTAGTCAGGGCTGAGTTCTGTTTTTATTCTCATGTGTTAAAGTGATGACTGGTTCTTCATAACTAGTACATTAATCACTAACCTCACCTCCAACCTTGCATTCCCAATATGTAGCTCCACTTGTTCATGGAACTTTCTTTTTTGTGTGTTGAGCTGGATTTAATTCACCAAGCTTTTGTTGAACAATTTTGTATGTGTGCTTTTAAAGGATATTTGTACATCTTAAAACAATATTTTTACTTGGACTTTGGGGTCAGGACAACACTGTTCTTACAGAGTAAGTTGGGAAATAACCAGCCCTTCAAGGTTTCATGGAGTTTGTATTAGCAGTCTTAAATGTTTGATAAAATCAACAAAACCCTTTGTGTATGGTTTTAAAATAGCAGTGATAGTATTCATGAACTACTTTTACCTGAGTGGGTTTTTGGTGGTTTTACCTTTTAGTAAGTATATATAGCCATTGCATTTAAGACAGCCAATTGTTGTTGAATTATTATCATATCATTAGGACAGCCACTCTCCACGCCCTTATTCTCCACATTCCTCTGATAATTTTCCAATTATGCCTTATATTGGCTTCAAATGCAACTACAATTCTCATTGACTTAATTAGATATGTGCTTGGCCTTCAACTCCCATACACTTTCTATTTGGTGAAGTTTAGTAAACAAAAGCTGTTTGTGTGCCTTGGTTTGTGGGCTTTTGTTTGTGCATTGTTCTGATTGTCCCAATAACACTCTGACAAGATTTAAAGCCATGTCTTAGTAATTAATTAGACTTTTCTAGACAGGAAATATCATAGCGGTGCCTCTCTCTTAAGGATTCAGACTTGAGAATGCTTTAGGTAAGTTTCTGGATGGGTATTCTGTTGTTGTTGTTTTCAATTTTTAACAGTCATTTGAAAAAAAGGTCTTTGGTTGTCTTCAATCCTGTAGAAGCAAGCACTGCACTTCAGACATGAAACATCTCATCTAGACAGTCTTGGGGTCACAGCATGGAGTTCTAGCGACTTAGTGAACTAAGATGAACACAGAAACATCTCATCTAGACAGTCTTGGGGTCACAGCATGGAGTTCTGGCGACTTAGTGAACTAAGATGAACACAAGACTCATGGAGCAATCTATCTGAGTCTGCTGTGCTTGGGAACTGTGTGCTTGCATCTATTCTGAATCCTTCTGGTGGAAGCTCTTTGCTTTGCTTTTAATATGTACAGTGTTCTTGGGAGATTTATCTGGGTTAACATGCAGAGTCAGTGGGAAACAAGTTGATTCCAGTCACTAGCATTGTTGGAGGGAGAGAAACCTAAGAGGAAAGAAATTTCAGCTACAAAGGAGTTCTGTGGTTGACTACATCCTAATGCAGAAATGCTTTCTGTTACAGATCACCTTGCAGAATCTTCATTGCATTCACATGGGTAATGAGCCCATCTCCCAGTGAGGCTGTGTACTCTCCTTTTTCTTCTCCACACACTGGTCAACACATCCCTCTGACACACACACACACACACACACACACACACATATACACACACACACACCCTCTGTGTGTGTTGCACAGCTTTGGTCTTTAATGGCTGCCAACCAATGGCTGAGAGCCAAATGGAAAGAAACCTCAAGGTGGTTTTATTTTTGTTTTGTTTTGTTTTGTTTGCTTTTTGTTTTGTTTTTACAATTCAGAGGGATATTTGCATTTCAAATGAACACCCTTAAAGATGAAATGGCATTCTCTGCTTTAGGAATCAATACTTAACGATGGAATTTCAGATTGAGAGAGCTAAGGAGGCTGGGATTTTTGTTCCATGCCTATCCTATTAGACTGTGTCACTCTCTATAGCTTTTTATGCCTGTATGCATCTTTCTTGCCATAGCCCAATCTGGGTTTTTTATGTATTGCAGAAAATTAAAACCAGATGATTGTGTGTGTGTGTATGTGTGTGTGTGTGTGTGTGTATGTGTGTGTGTGTCTGTATATGTATGATGTATGTATAAGGGTTCCTAGCTACATATTCCAATTTTAAGCTATTAAAGTAGAATCTGAAAAAGACTATATTTTCATGCTAAACATTTAGAAAGTATTTATCTGTTATTGAGTTAAAGTTAATATAAGATTGCTTTTGTATGAGAGAGAGACAGACAGACAGACGGACAGACAGAGAAAAGGAAACACAGAGACATGTTCACAGTTTAAAATGTACTATGCACATATTCATAATCCAGTATAATAAAAATAATAACAGAAGTAACAATAGTGATGCTAATTTTCAAGCTACATGTTCCTAGATATTAGGGAGCAAGTCTGATATTTAATGATTTCTGCTTGATTTCAGGGTTAAAGTGAGGAGCTTCTAGAAGTGAGACTTTCTTGAGTAATCATGTTAACGTTCAACCCCTAGGTACTCTGAGGATGACTATCTCCAGATCATCAAAAGCATACAGAGATGCCCATGGAAACGGCAAGCAGAGGAATATGACAATTTTAGGTAAGACACCAAATTTTCATAAATAATACGTGAAAACATGCATTGTTCCTTTAATTTTTAGGGGAGAAAGGCAGAAAGTTGTTAAAAAGAAAGTGGGAGGGGCTCACTGTCAATCATAAGAACAGCTAAACTCTACAAGCCTGTGAAACTGCAGTGCTCTACTCCAATGGCTGATCGAGACATTCATAAGCTTGCTCCTGGAATCAACTCCATAGAAATCCACGTCCAAAAGAAAGCTTTTCTTATGCTGTTTACTGAGAGTTCGATTGATTTCAGCTGTTTGTGTCATTTCCAGTTGCTCAATATTTACCTTGCAAGTAAAAATGCTTAGCATCAGGGGCATTTGAGAAAGCCTGGAGGAAAGGAAGGAAGGAAGAGAATCGCCCATGTTGCCTCACTTTAGAACAACTGGACTGAGATGACTCAGGGCTTCAAGTGCTTGCTGTGTAAGCTTGAGGAGTTTTGCTCAAACACTTAGAACCCATATAATAAGGTGGGTGTGTCGTGTGCACCAACCCCAGCACCCCAGCGCTGTGGAAGGTGGAGAAAGAAGGGTCACTGAACTTGCTGTTAGATAGACATGCACATGGTATGCTTTCCTATAGGAGATCCTCCCATATTGGCCTTTTCTCCTGTCACTTCAGGTGAGAGGTTTTGTTGTGGCTTCAGTAAGAAATGTCCTCTACAAACGTACTCAGTGCCCTTGCTACTTGGTTGGGGAGGGGAGATACTAAGGAGAAGGACCAGGAGAAGGACCTGGTTGGGAGAAGTAGGTCACAGGTAGTGGTCCTGTGTCTTTTTCTTTGCTTCTATCAGCCATGAGATAAAGAAATGCTTCTACCAGTCACCATGATACTCCATCCAGAGTACAAGGAGGAGTCCTTGACCAAATCATCTGTAAATGTGTGTGTGTGTGTGTGTGTGTGTGTGTGTGTGTGTGTGTGTGTGAGAGAGAGAGAGAGAGAGAGAGAGAGAGAGAGAGAGAGAGAGAGAGAGAGAATAATTCTTGACTTTAACAGATTTTGTTGGGAAGTACTTCCTTACAGGAAGTAAGGAATATAGTCTTAGATAGGGATCTTTGCTTAACTCTTTGAGCTCTAAGATATTTTTTGTGTTTACACCATCTGGTTTTTTGACACCCTATACAAAGTCGTATAATCATGAGCTAAGTCCGGGTGGAAATAAAGTTAGATTTTGAGAGACCTATATAGGCAGGAAGGGCAAGAGAAGGCAGTGGGTATTGAGCTATTAAAGATTTGTCTAAGCTATGCTGCTAAAAGACAGATAAAGTGACATCAGCAATCAGAATAGGACTGTGAACTTTTCTGCTTCCAGCCATTGATTCAGAGCAAGCCTCCTGAGAATAAGGGGAAAAAAAGCAAGGAGCAAAGCCACCTATGTGTCAGTGCTGAAAGCCAAGGAGGCAGGGCAGCAGGGGGCCTAAGAACCAGAGGAGGAAGGAGCCCAGCATCCAAGACTACTCTTTCTCACAAGATACTTGCTGAATGTCAAAAGGCTGAGAGCAGAAAAGTTATGCAGAGCTTCCAGAATTTTTGCAAAGGCCAGCTCTCAAAAGGAATAGAGCCTGAAGTAGAATTATTTCCATCCTCAGCTGGATTTAGGAGATCTGCCCTTAGCCTAGATAACTAATAGAAGCAGAAAATAAATCCTCTCTGGAAGAAAGGAGTGTTATTCAGAGACTTAAATTGGCTTTGCAAGTTCTCACACACAATCAGACACAATTAAAATAATATTTTCTTTTTAAAGATATTCCTTTTATCCTCTTCTTTTTAAAGATAAAGTCTGTAGGTTGCAGGCTGGCTTGAAACTGGCTATATACTCAAGAATGACCTTGGACTCCCTATCTTCTGCCTCCACCTCACAAATGCTGGGGTTAGAGGTGTGTACCACCACCACTTTATGCTTATGTGGTATAGGATTTTGAACCATAAGTTTCATATATGCCAGCCAAGAGAATTTACCAAGTGAGTTACATCTCCAACCATCCTTACTTTAAACAAAAATCAGCAGTCCCTTTAAAGCTGAAACTGTAGGATGAACATTCCTGCTGTACATTATGATGGATTGGAGCTATATGATAGATGGTACCATTTGCCTCAGTGCCATTCCCACATTAAGAGTGCATCAGTAACCATGGTGATTACCCAGCAGCCTATCCATCCCTTCAGGGCCCATTGGAGTAAACATCTGGGGCTATACCACTTATTGTTTGTTGCAATCAACAGAATAGTCACAGTGACATTTATTCATTTGCGTGAATATGTATTATATTATAATGCTTATTTTATGAACATATTTGTTAGCTAAATGATGTAAACCCTCAACAGAAGTTTGTGCAATTAAATCATAATAACCAAATCTGGGAGCCTCTGCCTATTTATAAATCTGGCATTGTAGAAACACCCCCTGTTATTATAGATGTCAAGTAGCTAAATAGTTTTCCATCTGACTTATTTATAGCATTTTTATGTCAAACTGAAGGATAAAATGTATAGTTTAAAAAGGCAATAACATTCTTATAGCAACCATTACAAAAGTGACATTAAATTCTCAAGAATATGAGCAACTAAATATATAATAAAATCTATCTGAACCCCATTTGTTGAGACTTCCTACGGTTGACTCCTGGGGACTATTTAAAAATTATAGGATTTCTGTGGTCAAATGAGCTAAAAATAAGAGAGCTTAGAAGTCTTTTTTTATGTTCCCCTCTTAAATACACAGGCTACTTGCTAAGAGAAGGGCTACAATTTATTCACCCACAAGTATTTGTTTAGGACTTACTATGGCAAAGTACAGTAGCCTCCTTTATTACCTGACATAGTGCTATGTACAAGGAGGACTTTAATAAATAGTTCAGTGGTAGGATACATGAAATAAGCAAGAAAAATGTAGCTTCTTTACTGGCCTCAAAGAATTTTAGGTTCATAAAGACAATAAATAGATAAATAAGTAAATAAATGAAATATGATTTTTTTCATGACTTAATTTCAGAGTGATTTTATAGCAATGCTTTTATTTGCTGGTACAAGATCTCTGTCAGTATAATTTCTTGATATGTGTTCTGGAAGGAAACAGCTTGAAATTAGCTCTGAGGGTGGAGAGACAGGGAGCTAGGGAATGATGAAGCCAGACCTTAACTTCAAGTCTGTCTGGGTGGGAGCTGAAACATTTACTTGGTATGAAAAGGATGCTTGGAGGCAGAGCCAGGAAGGCTGTATGATGCGGAAGTGGTTAGTAGAGGCAGGTTCCTAGGCATTTTTGGATACCAAGGATGAATAGAGGTGTTCCTAGTAGAGGAATTACACAGTGTATTTATTGCATAAGTATTTAGTCAGCATACTATTGTATGAACTGGAGTGTTGAGTGAGCATGCAGAGTAAGAGCAGTTGGAGAAAAGTGACCAGAGGAGACTGTAGGGCTCAAATACCAACGGCATCTAAGAAATGTAAAGGGAGACACATGACTTTGAGCTCTTCTGGGCATGGCCTGTCTCACAGTCTATCATTTACATCTGTGTGATTAGAAATTAGTGGTCCTTAGTTTGTTTTGATTTAGTTGGATTTCAGGTCCATAATTAAAGGAGAAGAAAAATAATTAAATATGAAAACTTGGGATCTGAGTGATTTGGATAATCATGGTACTACTGACCAAAACATAGCTTTCAAAGAAAACTGCTTTTTCAGAAGATAAGCCTGGTTTGGACAGGCTGTGTTTGAAGTGGTCCTGGGACAGCTAGCCACAGAAAACTTTTCCTTATTCTGGAAATGTATCAATGCTAAAAGAAAATGTGCTCACCAAACAAGAAAAACAACTACAGAATAACCCCCCTTCTCAGCAGGCTTTTTTCTCCTTTTATAGATGCCCAGCCTTCTACTCACTCAGCATTTAATTGTGGGTTTGAGAACTTTGAAGTCTGATGTTGACATCTCTTCCTTCTTTTAGATTTCACCTGGAAGTGAAAAATTTTAACAGGAAAAGTTCTTTATACAATGTCCATGTTATTGGTTTCCTGTCTTAGTCAGGGTTTCTATTCCTGCACAAACATCATGACCAAGAAGCAAGTTGGTACCAGGAGTGTGACAACCTGACCATGTTTTGGAGAGGATTGTAGAAGGACTTTGGAACTTTGAGCTAGAAGAGCCACTGGTTGTTAAGAACTCTGTGGGATGTTCTGTAGGAGCTTGGAAGATCATGCTGAGAACAGTGCAGAAGATGGAGGCCTGGCTTGTGAAATTTCAGAGGGAAGATTAAAGACTTTTATCAGGGCCATGTTGTTTTGATTGTGAAGATTCTGTGGTTTTGGTTAGCAGGGGCTGAAGTATCAGCTGTGATTAACAAGATACCAGAACTAAAGTGAAACCTTTGCATTACTGGGACTATTGATGCGGGTTAGCTGGAGCTAAGAAATTAGTGGTGATTTAGAAGAAACCAGCATCACTGAGGTGACATCTTCTGGAAAGTGTTTTCTGAGAGCACAAAGAGGCTGTGTTCCAGAGATAGCCAAGGTTGTACCTTGTGCTGCAGCAGGACTTGGTAATGTGTAAGAGTCACCCAGATGGTACTGGTTTTAAAGGCATGAAGGGGTCATGAAGAGCAGCTGAGACTCGGCACAGTGAGAGGTCATGGAAGGCCATTGGTGAAGGGGCAGCTTCAGTTTGCAATTGATGACCCAGGACTGAAGGAGTCAGGTGAAGAAATTGAGGCTTGGCACCATGAAGACAGTCTATGAGAGGCTATTGGTGAAGCCTAGTTACAGCGAAACACAGCAGTGTTTTTGGAATACCAGTACCATGCAATGACCACCAAGAACAGTAGCAGCAGTGGAGTACAGGCATCTGGAGCCTAGAAGACAAGACACGTGCTACAAAGGGCAGAGCTGGAGAGGTGACTCAAGCCCTTGGTGGAGCCCAGAAGATCGTGAGTTGG
>NW_022196897.1:1758893-1763241 GCF_008632895.1 Mastomys coucha | reverse complement strand
GGAAGTGCCTCCATGAGACCCAGCTGTGGGGCATTTTCTCAATTAGTGATCAAGGAGGTAGGGCCCCTGTGGGTACTGCCATCCCTGGCCTGGAAGTCTTGGGTTCTATAAGAGAACAGACTGAGCAAGCCAGTGGAAGCAAGCCAGTAAGGAACATCCCTCCATGGCCTCTGCATCAGCTCCTGCTTTCTGACCTGCTTGAGTTCTAGTCCTGACTTCCTCTGGTGATCAACAGCAATGTGGAAGTGTAAGCTCAATAAACCCTTTCCTCCCCAACTTACTTCTTGGTCATGATGTTTGTACAGGAATAGAAACCCTGACTAAGACATTTCCCAAAGCTATTCATCCCAGCTCCAGGGGAGCAGAGGTAGGCTCCAGGCCAACCTGGTCTACACAGCAAGTGTCAGTCCTTCCTATATAAAAAACAAAGATGCATGATTATCAAATTGTCACTAGATAATTATGCCTCTTTCCTAATGGGCTGAGGCATTCCTAAGCAGCCCTTTGCATCAGAGATTCTACTTGCTATGGGGTACTACATGCCAATACCATGGCATTTGAGTACAGCCATGAAGAGCCATGGAGGCACTTCCCCAACTGAAGCTCCCTTCTCATAATAAGCAATAAGAATATTGCTTATTCTCCCTTCTGTGTAGACAGGCTTTTCACAGGACACAAATGTGTACTCCTTCCTCTCCTCTCGATAGTCAATGTCATAGCTGTGGGTCATTTTTATGAGGTCCTAACTGAACCTAGTTAAAGAAATATTTAAGCCAGAGTTGGACATGCTCTCTGGGTCCTTTTTCTCTTGACTTCCAATTTCAATATAGTTGCACAAAGTCAACCATGTTGAGGTGTCAACCATCCCTACTTTTGAAACTATTTGTTGATTAGGAGTTTTCCCACTCCTGCAAAGCAGTGAATAGAACCCACCCAGATTTCAATTTATGAAGTGGCCAGTCTTGATGTCTTTCCCTCTCCCTTTGATAAACCAATCTCTACTCAATTTGTTAAACATGATACCAAGATGTTTGAGCAGGACAGCGAGCTGTTTCATCAAAAGTAAATATGTTTGCCCTCCCTCACTTGCTCAAGTTCACCCTTTAAACTTCCTCTGTGAATCTCTGGAAACTTCTGTAAGCATGTTTTATCCCAACAGATCTTTGAGCTCCCACCATTAGTCTTCAATTCACTATGTTACTTGCATGGTAATTATCACATTAGCTTTCCCACGTTAAAGAAATTGTCTGTGTAATCAGTTACAGAAATTACCAAGCACAGCGACCATGCTTAGTCCTCATGTTACTATCACCTTCCCTCTCCTAGAAATCCATATACTATTATATTGATTTCAGATTTAGCGGGGGTGGGGTGGGGAGGAAAGCTCTTGAGTATCAATTGATTTATTAAAACATACTCATGTTTCTGAGATATAAAGTGAAAACCCTAATGTTGGAAAATGGTGCTATTTTGGAATGTTGATGTTTAAGACTCATGTAAATGAAATACCTTTCCAGTGATTTGTAAAATAGATGTTTTGTGCCTACTTATTTTGTTACCAACAAGAATTAAATGGTAACAATTTTATTAAAGCTTGAGCTAGCTCCCAGCTTTGTGTAAGTTGGATTTTCTTAAAAGCCATCCTTATACTTGGGTTGAATATACAAGAAAATGTCCTAGGACCGGTGACAGTGAGATGGATCAGTTGCTAAAGGCACTTCTCTCTAAGCCATATGACCTAAGTACAATTCCCAAGACCCTTGAGGTGGAAGGAGAGAACAGACTCCTATGAGTTGTCCCCCAACCTCCACATGTATGGCAGAGTACATACACATAAACATAGATACACAATAAATAAATATGCTTAATTTTTCTAAAGACTCTAAAGTCAAATTGACAGGCATCGAAAAGTATAATGTTAAACGAAATAAGCCTATATCAAGTGTTACATATACTAATTTTAAAAGTACATAGTTAAATTGTTAAGGCAATTTCATTAAATTTAGTGTGGTGTAAGTAAACGAAGTCTGCATGTAAACAGACAAACAAGTCACTTGATATGCAGAGAAAAGTTGTCTAGCTGCAAAACCAGACTGAGTTTCTAAACCAAGTTTTGAGTTATCTTTATTCAAAAGCAACAGTAGCATTTCTTTTCATTACCACCTTGTTAGTTTATTCTTTGTTGTGCTGCCAGTACTTCATATCCTGTTCCAGGCAGTTTGTTCTGAAGCACAGATTTCGTGGTCAGAAGCAAGCATCTCCATTATGTGCTTCTGATTTTACAAGGCCGTGCTCGTTTTTCTGAGCCACCGTTTGTTTCCCTCCTTTCTGTTGCCTTAAATGTTTGCTATTGGTGATTCCTGCATAATCTCTGTGATGACAGCTAAAAGCCGAGCATATTTTATTCCTGTTCAAATTTAAGCAGAAGCAGGCACTTTATGATAGGTGTTCTGGGTCAGTTGTTAGACCAAGAAAGCCCCTTTCCATTTGCTCAGCATCAGGACCATTTCTCACTGTCAATGCCCTGTCATATCATCTTCTTTCTGCCATACCATTCAGCATGTCTGTGCATTTAGAAAAGCAACAACTGCACTCCATGTCGTCGCCACTGCAGCATTTAATAATAGAAACCAGGTCTTCTGCATGGGAACTAGTTCCTTTTCTTAATTTTAGAATATGAAGTTTTCCATAAAAATGCATCGTACATGGGATTCACTGGCCTCTAAATTCTGTTTCAAAACTCTCTGCCAGGTCACACTCAGTAGTAACCACATGGCTTCAGTTACTGGTATCAGCTAGGCCTCCCTATAGACTGCCCCATCAGTCAATCCTCTTGTCTTTTAATGTTGCCTACAGTATCTTCAGCACTGCCTGGCCTGTTTAAGCATGGCTACTGCATCCCTGCAGATTCAGCTGGTCAGTGTTTTGACAATGTCCCTTTACAACAGGGCTCTCAGCACAATCAAAAAGTTTCTGCTCCTTTGCTTGGATAATTGCATTCTCTCATGTTTTATTTTGCCTTGAGTCCATTATCCAAACAGATGAGCTCATCTTTCTTAAACTTAAAGATACCAGTGCATAAACAAGCCATGAAAGGAAACCTCTGTTATCTCTTGCTGCTTTACTTTGGTCTTTATACATTCTCTCATCTTATACTGAAGCTTGAAATAATTCTACTGAATTTTGGCTCATATAAAAAAAAAAAACTGTGGTGTGTGTGTGTGTGTGTGTGTGTGTGTGTACATGCACAAATATGCATGTGAGAGTGCCTGTACAGGCCAGCAGATGGTATAAGATCTCCCAGGGAATATGGTTAGTTGTAAATTGCCTGAAATAAGTGCTCAGGCTCTCAGTCTGCCTGGGTCACAGTGTGTGTGGGGCTGTGTATGTCACAACACCAGGATGGCGGGGTGGAGAAAACCTCTGTGGTTTCTGTTCTGTTTTCACCTTTATGTGGGTTCCAGGTCTTATCAGAGTTATGCAAAAAGTGCTTTACCCACAGAGCCATGTCACTAGTGCAGCTTTGGACTGTGGCTAATGGGTTATGAAGGACTTTGAGTGGATTGGGGTATTATGAGGTTGAATGCTCAGCAAAACTATAAACTGTATTGTACTTTATATTTTATTGATGTCCATAGCAGTAATGAATATTTGTCTCTCTGTTGGCTTCTTGAGTTCCATTTCCCTCTCCTGCTTTTGTAATCACCGTAAGTTGTTTGGGTCCTTCTGTTTTGCTTCTCAATGTAGTGCCCAGGTTGGAGGGCTAGGATGCTACACCATGTTAAGTTTTCATGCTCCAAATATTGTTTTTCTCATTTTAAAAATTCCAGTTACTCTGTGGAGAACACACTGGCCTCTGATACATAAATTCTTGTCACCTATAAGGGATTGGTGGCCTTCTCTGAAAAGGAGATGGGAGAAATAAAGACATACTGACCACCCCAGGCATGTATGATTTTAAAGGCATGTTTTTAAATTTTTTTAAAAAAAGTTTTAAAATAATTGAATATAACTCAGTGTCTTTAACATATTTGCATATCTATACAACAACCAATTTCAGAATATTTTCATCATTTCTAAATACCTATTCTCATTAACAATAACTTCCTATTTTTCCCTCCTCTATGACTTCAGCAGCTGAGGATCTACTTTCTGGCTATATATGTTTGCCTCCTCCAGGAATTTAATATATGTGGAATTATACAACATAGTGAACATGCTCTCATTTACCTATTGGCTTCTTTTGCTTAGCATGCTGCTTTTAAGATCTACCCATTGGGACATGTTTAAGTATTTCCCTCTGTTAAGTCGCCATGCGATGTCCTGTTATGTAGATATGCTGTACATG
>NW_022196897.1:1749085-1758736 GCF_008632895.1 Mastomys coucha | reverse complement strand
TGTAGATATGCTGTACATGTTTAAGTATTTCCCTCTGTTAAGTCGCCATGCGATGTCCTGTTATGTAGGACATATGTATGCTGTTGTGCTTACTATTTGTTTCAATTACTTTAGTTGTTGCTGTGATAAAACAGTTCATCAAAAACTTCTTAAGGGCAAAGACCTTGTTTTGGCTCATTGGCTACACTGGGTTGTGGTGGGGCAGTTACTTCAGCAGGAGCTTGAGGCAAGTGGTGATACATCATTCACAGACATGAAGCAGAGACTTGTGCATGCTTTTGTGCTCCACTTTCTCACTTTTCAACACTTGAGAATCCCAGCCAAGGGAATCAGGCCACCAACAGTGGATGTGTCCTTCCAACTCCATTAGTCCAATCAAGATCATCACCTCCAACAGACTTGCCCAGAGGGGTCAGTGCCCCATGGTTTTGCCCAAGAGCTTTTCTCCTAGGTGATTCTAGGTCTTATTCAATTACTGATTCAAACTGTCATCTGTTCATTACGTGATAAGCAATTTTTTTTGTTCATGAATACATGTTTTCATTTCTCTTAGTATACAGTTAGGAATAAAAATATTGGTAACATGGTAACTCTGTGTTTAGTATTTTGAGGATCTGAATCTCTTTTCCAAAGTGACTACTGCATTGTACAGTCTTCACAGCATGTTAAGGTCAAAATTTCTCTTTATCCCCAATGACATTTCTGTGTTGTGGTTTTGATTTGCATTTCCCTAGTCATTCATGAGGTCAAATGTCTTTGATGTGCTCAGCAGCCTTTTTATGTCTACATTAGAACAATGTGTAATTCAGTCTTTAGCTCACTTTAAACTTGAGCTGTCATCTTATTTTTGAGTTGCTGCTGTAATTTATAGGTTTCTGGTGGCAAATTTCTAATCTTAAAAATGATTTAGGAGGATTTCCTCCCATTCTGTAGGCTGTATTTTCCATTTCTTTACTGTCCTATGAAGCACAACATGTTTAAATTCTGATGCAATCCTATTTATTCTTCTTTGGTCACTGATACTTTTGGTTTTATATCGGAGAAAATACTCCTTGACTGAAGCTTTATGACTATGCTATGGTTTGAATATGTAATGGCTTCCTCATGGGCTCATGATTTGAAATATCAGTCCCAACTCGATGTTATTTGAGGAATTATGGAAACATTAGAAGGTGTGGACTAGCTGGAGGAGGTGGACCCCTTAGGGGCTGTTCCTTGAGAGAATATTGATTGTCCTTAACAACTTCCAGTTCTACTCTCTGCTTCCTGGAATACCATGTTGTGTGCTGAACTGCTCTACCATATCTTCCCTGCCATGATGGACTGAAACACTCTAAAACCTTCCCTCCCTTAAGCTGTCAGTGTTATGGTACAGTGATGGAAATGTACCTAATACAGGAAATTGATACCAGAGAAGTGTGCTCATTCCTATGACTAAACAGTACCATGTAGTTCCTCTATCTTTCCACTGATTTTAGGGAGGAATTTGGTGCTGTTTGGAGATAGATATGGGTTAGAAACACTCTAGACTGTCACTAGAGCTGAATCAGTAATTCTGGCAAGACTCAAGACCACGATTCTGACAAAAATGTAGAAAGTATGAAGATATTTTGTGATGTTTCAGATGGGAAAAAATGACTCTACTGGAAGTACTGAACTAGGTATTATATCCATTATGTCCATTAGTATTATATGCTGGCATATAATTTTGCTCATATCCTAAAATCTGGAGGGAAGCTGACTTCAAAGATGACAAACAAATTAAGTTCATGAAAGACATTCCAAAACAACATAGCATTCAGGCTGCGGCATGGCTGGGTAGGGTTAAAGTTAAACTTGGACAGGCCGTAGAAGCAGCAGGGCAGCTGAGACAGGATCCTTTCTATCTCTACAACTAGGAGAGACGGCTGATCCACAACCATTTGTGCACTTTACCCATAAGCTAAGAGCTTGTCTCTAGGGAGTGCTCTGACCCCAGGAATCTGGTAAGATCACCATTTTCTCTCCAGTGACTTTCTAAGGAGGGACCAGATGGGAGGCACAGGCCACAGAAGTGGCAGGGCAGCTGGGACAGTGTCCTTCATTCTTCTATATGCACCCAGGAGGGAAGGCTGATCCACAACCCTCTGGGCACAGGTCTTAGCAGAGGAGAACTGATCTCCAAGAAGTGCTTGACATAGACTTACAGTCTCACAGAAGGAACAAGCTCCAGCCAGAAACAGCAAGAACATCTAACACCAGAGATCAACAGATGGCAAAAGGCAAACACAAGAATCTTACCAACAGAAACCAAGACTACATGGCTTCATCAGAACCTAGTACTCCCATCACAGCAAGTTCTGGATACCCCAACATACCGGGAAAGCAAGATTTGGATCTAAAATCATATCTCATGATGGTGATAGAGGAATTTAAAAAGGAAATAAATAACTCCCTTAAAGAAATACAGGAGAATACAGGTAAACAGGTACAAGCCCATAAAGAGGAACACAAAACCCTTAAAGAATTATAGGAGAACATGAGTAAACAAGTAGAAACCCTTAAAAAAGAAACACAAAAATCCCTTAAAGAATTACAGGAAAGCAAAACCATACAGGTGAAGGAATTGAACAAAACCATCCAGGACCTAAAAATGAAAGTAGAAACAATTAAGAAAACACGAAGAGAGACAACTCTAGTGATAGAAAAACCTAGGAAAGATGTCAGGAGCCATAGATGCAACCATCACCAACAGAATACAAGAAATAGAGAATCTCAGGTGCAGAAGATACCATAGAAAACACAAAATGCAAAAAGATCCTAACCCCAAACATCAAGAAATCCAGGACACTATGAGAAGACCAAACCTAAGGGTAATAGGTATAAAAGAGAGTGAAGACTTCCAACGTAAAGGGCCAGTAAATATCTTCATGAAAATTATAGAAGAAAACATCCCTAACCTAAAGAGAGAGAGAGAAAGAGAGAGAGAGAGAGAGAGAGAGAGAGAGAGAGAGAGAGATGCCCATGAACATACAAGAAGCCTACAGAACGCCAAATAGTTTGGACCAGAAAACAAATTTCTCTTGCCACCTAATAGTCAAAACACCAAATGCACTAAACAAAGAAAAAATATTAAAAGCAGTGAGGGAAAAAGGTCAAATAGCATATAAAGGCAGACCTATCAGAATTATACCAGACTTCTTGCCAGAGCATATGAAAGCCACAAGATCCTGGGCTGATGTAATACAGACCTTAAGAGAACACAAATGGCAGTCCAGGCTACTATACCCAGCAAAACTCTCAATTACCTTAGATGGAGAGAACAAAGTATTCGATGACAAAAACAAATTTGCACAATATCTTTCAACAAATCCAGCCTTTCAAAGGATAATAGATGAAAAACTCCAACACAAGGAGGAAAACTACATCCCTGAAAAAGCAAAAAATCTTCAAACAAAACTAAAAGAAGATAGCCACATGAACAAAATTCCAACTCTAACAACAAAAATAACAGGAATCAATAATGACTTTTCCTTAATATCTATTAATGTCAATGGACTCAATTCCCCAATAAAAAACATAGACTATCAGACTGGGTACATAAACAGGACCCAACATTTGTTGCATACAGGTAACCCACCTCAGTGACAAAGACAGACATTACCTCAGAATAAAAGACTGGAAAACAATTTTCCAAGCAAATGGCCCCAAGAAACAAGCTGGAGTAGACATTCTAATATAAAAGAAAGTCAAATTTCAGCCTAAAGTGATTTAAAAAGATAAGGAGGGACACTTCGTACTCATTAAAGTTAAGATCTACCAAGAAGAACTCTCAATTCTGAACCTCTACGCTCCAAATGCAAGGGCATCTACATTCATAAAAGAAACTTTACTAAAGCTCAAAGCACACATTGTACCATACACCATAATAGTGAGAGACTTCAACACCCAACTCTTTGCAATGGAAACAGAAACTAAACAAAGATCCAGTGAGACTAACAGAAGTTATGAAGCAAATGGATTTAACAGATATCTATAGAACATTTTATCCTAAAAGAAAAGGATGTACCTTCTTCTCACCAGCTCATGGTACCTTCTCCAAAATTGAACATATAATTGGTCATAAATCAGGCCTCAACAGATACAAGGAGATTGAAATAATTCCTTGTATCCTATCAGATCACTATGGATTAAGGGTGCTCCTCAATAACAACATAAACAATAGAATGCCCACATACACGTGGAAGCTTAACAACACTCTACTCAATGATAATCTGGTCAAGGAAGGAATAAAGAAAGAAATTAAAGACTTTCTAGAGTTTAATGAAAATGAAGCCACAACATACCCAAACTTATGGGGCACAATGAAAGCAGTTCTAAGATGAAAACTCATAGCTTTAAGTGCCTCCAAAAAGAAACTGGAGAGAGCATACACCAGCAATTTGACAGCACATCTGAAAGCTCTAGAACAAAAAGAAGCAAATTCACCCAAGAAGAGTCGACTGCAGAAAATAATCAAACTCAGGGCTGAAATCAACCAAATGGAAAAAAAATACACAAAGAATCAACCAAACCAGGAGCTGGTTATTTGAGAAAATTAACAAAATAGATAAACCCTTAAACAGGCTAACTAGAGGGCACAGAGACATTGTCCTAATTAACAAGATCAGAAATGAAAAGGGAGACATAACAACAGATACTGAGGAAATCCAAAAAAATCATCAGATCCTACTCCAAAAGCCTATATTCAACAAAACTGGAAAACCTGGATGAAATGGACAATTTTCTAGACAGATACCAGGTACCAAAGTAAAATCAAGATCAGATCAACGATCTAAACAGTCCCATATCTGCTAAGGAAATAGAAACAGTCATCAATAGTCTCCCAAGCATTTGACAAAATCCAACATCCCTTCATGGTAAAAGTCTTGGAATGATCAGGAAGTCAAGACCCATACCTAAACATAGTAAAAGCAATATACAGCAAACCAGTAGCCAACATCAAACTAAATGGAGAGAAACTTGAAGCAATCCCACTAAAATCAGGAACTAGACAAGGCTGCCCACTCTCTCCCTACCTATTCAATATTGTACCTGAAGTCCTAGCCAAAGCAATTAGACAACAAAAAGAGATCAAATGGATACAAATTAGAAAGGAAGAAGTCAAATTATCACTATTTGCTGATAATATGATAGTATACTTAAGTGACCCCAAAAATTCCACCAGAGAGTTCCTAAACCTGATTAAAAAAAACTTGGGGAAAGTAGCTGGATATAAAATTAACTCAAGCAACTCAGTGGCCTTCCTCTATACAAAGGATAAACAGGCTGGGAAAGAAATTGGGGAAACAACAACCTTCACAATAGTCACAAATAAAATACTTTGGAGTGACTCTAACTAAGCAAATAAAAGATCTGTTTGACAAGAACTTCATGTCTCTGAAGAAGGAAATCGAAGAAGATCTCAGAAGATGGAAAGATCTCCCATGCTCATGGATTGACAGGATTAATATAGTAAAAATGGCCATCTTACGAAGGCAATCTACAGATTCAATGCAATCCCCATCAAAATTCCAACTCAATTCTTCACAGACTTAGAAAGAGCAATTTGCAAATTCATCTGGAATAACAAAAAACCTAGGATAGCAAAAACTATTCTTAACAATAAAAGAACCTCTGGTGGAATCACCATCCCTGACCTTAAGCTGTACTACAGAGCAATTGTGATAAAAACTACATGGTATTGGTACAATTACAGGCAGGTGAATCAATGGAATAGAATTGAAGACCCAGAAATGAACCCACGCATCTATGGTCACTTGATGTTTGACAAAGGAGATAAAACCATCCAGTAGATAAAAGATAGCATTTTTCAACAAATGGTGCTGGCTCAACTGGCAGTTAGCATGTAGAAGTATGCAAATTGATCCATTCTTATTTCCTTGTACAAAGCTCAAAACCAAGTGGATCAAGGACCTCCACATAAGCCCAGATACACTGAAACTAATGGAAAAGAAAGTTGGGAAGAGCCTCAAGTACATGGGCACAGGGGAAATTTTCCTGAAGAGAATATCAATAGCTTATGCTCTAAGATCAAGAATTGACAAATGGGACCTCATAAAATTGCAAAGCTGTAAGGCAAAGGGCACTGTCAATAGGACAAAATGGCAACCAACAGATTGGGAAAAGATCTTTACCAATCCTATATCCAATAGAGGGCTAATATCCAACATATACAAAGAACTCTAGAAGTTAGACTCCAGAGAATCAAATAACCCTATTAAAAACGGGATATAGAGCTAAACAAAGAATTCTCAGCTGAGAAAACTGAATGGCTGAGAAGCACCTAAAGAAATGTTCAACATTCTTAGTCATCAGGGAAATGCAAATCGAAACAACCCTGAGATGCTGGTGAGGTTGTGGAGAAAGAGGAATACTCCTTCATTGCTGGTGGGATTGCAAGCTGGTATAACCACTCTGGAAATCAGTTCCTCTGGAAATTGGGACATAGTTCTACCAGAGGACCCAGCTATACCACTTCTGGGCATATACCCAAAAGATGCTCCAACATGTAATAAGGACACACGCTCCGCTATGTTCATAGCAGCCTTATTTATAATAGCCAGAAACTGGAAACAACCCAGATGTCCCTCAACAGAGGAATGGATACAGAAATTGTGGTACATCTACACAATGGAGTACTACTCAGCTATTAAAAACAATGATTTTATGAAATTCTTGGGGAAATGAATGGATCTAGAGAATATCATCCTGAGTGAGGTAACCCAATCACAAAAGAACACATATGGTATGCATTCTCTGATAAGTGGATATTAGCCCAGAAACTCAGAATACCCAAAATACAATCCACAAACCACAAGAAACTCAAGAAGAAGGAAGACCAAAGTGTGGATGCTTCATTCCTTCTTAGAATTGGGATCAAAATACCTATGGAAGGAGTTGCAGAGACAAACTATGGAGCAGAGTCTGAAGGAAGGACAATCCAGTGACTGTTCTACCTGAGAATCCTTCCCATATTGAATCACCAAACCCAGACACTATTGTGGATGCTAGCAAGTGCTGGCTGATAGGAGCCTGATGTAGCTGTCTCCTGAGAGGCTCTGACAGTGCTCAACTAATTACGAAGTAGATGTTCACAGCCAACCATTGGACTGAGCACAGGGTCCCTAATGAAGAAGCTAGAAAAAGGACCCAAGGAGCTAAAGGGTTTGCAGCCCCTTAGGATGAACAACAATATGAACTAACTAGTACCCTCAGAACTCCCAGGGACTAAACCACCAACCAAAGAGTATACATTGTGGGGGACTCATGGCTTCAGCTGCATATGTAGCAGAGGATGGCCTGGTCAGTCATCAATGAGAGGAGAGGCCCTTGGTCCTGTGAAGGTTCTATGCCCCAGTGTAGGGGAATGCCAGGGTCAGGAAGCAGGAGAGGGTAGGTTGGTGAGCAGGGGGAGGGAGAAGGGAAGAGGGTTTTTTTTTTTTTCCAGAGGGGAAACTGGGAAAGGAGATATCATTTGAAATGTAAATAAAGAAAATATCTAATAAAAAAATTCTTAAAAAAAAAGTTAAACTTTGAGTCAAAAAGCAGAGTGTATGGATTTAAAAACCTAAAGTCTAGCCAAAAAAAAAAAAAAAAAAAGAGTTGTTAGTGCTGGGCAATGAAGGTCTTGTTAAAGAGATTAGGACCAGTAAAAAGAAGCCTTGCATTTTGCAACAAAAGGAACTTGCCAGACCTCACAGTAGGCTCATTTTAAAGGCTTTCCCTTGAGAAGAAAGTGCTGCTAGAGCCCTCTCTTCACACAGAGCAACCTAAGGAAAGGGTTTTCTGGGGCACTGAGCCACTGTGCAATCACTGTGCTCTGGAGCTGTTGTCTAAGGACATCTACATGCTTCTCAATCTTGCAAACAGACCTTGGAATCATCCACATGACACTGGGTTTGCAGACATGGAGAATGCAGGGGTAGCAGTGTCTGGGAGGTTTCCACCAAGGTTCCAGCACAAAACCTGAGATGTCTGAGATGTCTGGCAGCAGTTGACCAGGCCAGACTCCCTGCATGGAGACCCTGAGAAAGATGCATGAACCTCTCAGGAAGAGCCCACATTTCAGTGGAGTCCCTAGGATGTTGAACTTGTACAACAAAGCATCTCCTGAGGAAAGTAGCAGGGGAAGTGGGGACAGCTTAAGTCGACGACCATGCAGGAATACCATGACATTGAAAAGGTTGCTACCCATGCTCCTCCTAGGTAACATCACAATACCATGTACCTTTGATGCTGCTCATGGAACTCCAGTGCTGAATATGCTTTGTTAAGTTTGCATCGTGCCCCGAGTCTATCCCTTCTATGTTACTATTCCCCTTTGGGTTAGAAATGCTCATTGTATATTGGAAGTATGTAACTTTTTCATTTCACAGAGGCTCACAGCTAAGAGTTTGCCTTGGGTTTCAGAAGACCTTGAAACTTTGAACAATTTGGAAACGAATAGAGATGGTACTGGTTAATTTTTTACTTTGAACCAAACCTGTCAATCTTCAGGAAAGAAAGAACCTCTATTGAGAAAATGTCTCCACCAGATGGCCTGTATGCAAGTCTGTGGAGTGTTTTCTTTATTGATGGATTTAGGGGTGCTCAGGTCACTCTGGAGGTGTCACGCCCCCGGCAAGATGGTCCTGGCTTGTTTAAGAAAGCAGGCTGAGCAAGCCATGAGAAACAATTTGTAAGCCACACTCCTCCTGGCCTCTGCATCAGTTCCTCCATCTGAATTCCTCAGGTTTCTACTCCAGCTTCCCTCAGGAATGGACTGTGACCTGGAAGTGCAAGCTGAAACAAACACTTTCTTCTGCTAAGTCACTCTTAGTCAGAATGTTTATTACAATAGCAAGCGAAGTGAGACACTGGAGAATTAAAGGCATTTACATTATGAGGTGGCCTTTAATATTTGGACAGCAGGGGTTGAATGTTCTGGTTCGAATATGTAAATTTCCTCAGAGGATCATGATTTGATTGCTTGGCCCAGGGTGGTAGTGCTGTTTTGGGGAATGTGAAAACTTTCCAAGGTGGGGTTTTGCTGGAAGAATTCAGTCACTGGCAGCTGCTCTTGGGCCCTTCCTGACCACTCTCTATCTTTCTGTCTCCTGGGCTACTGTGATATAAACTGAACTGCACCAGCAGGAGGCTGTGTTCCCCATCATCACCAGCTGTGAAGTACTGAAACCTGGCTGTGAATAAAATAAATCCCCCTGCCCCTACTATCTTGTCTGTGCCAGTAATTTGGTGACAGTGATGGGGAAGAAACTAAAACAGCCTGTAGTTTCTTCAAAGAGTTTCAGTTTAAGCCTTTACATTTGATTCCACATGATCCATTTTGAATTACTTATTTATGGCATAAAATAGGTCTGCAAGTTCATATCCATTAACTTGATTACCATTTGGTTTTTTTTTTAACTTTTATTGCATTATGATGAGAAAAGTCACATGATTTCAATTTATCTGAATTTGTTAACATTTAAAAACGTATTTTAAGTAAATAGAATTAAACCACATTCTTGTTTCCCTTTTGTACCCCCACTCTTCCCAGAGACCCCCTTCAATACCTATGATATCTTTTTTGTCATATTCCTTAAAATTTATAAAATATTATAACAATAA
>NW_022196897.1:1739406-1740069 GCF_008632895.1 Mastomys coucha | reverse complement strand
ACAGTGTATATAGATTGTGCAATGTTGGACCTATTTCTCCAATTACCAAATTAGAGAGACCATTGGATAATAACCAACAAATTTCTAATTCTTCATATTATTGGATCTCAATTGATTGGGATATGTTGGTAATATTAATTTTCAAATTAATATATTAAGAAAAAGTAATTGTCACTTCCTGTTGTTTTTGTTATAAACGGTGGAATTAGGTTTGTGTGGATTTGTTGAATGATTATCTTCTTGCTTCTTCTAGGATGTAGTTTTGCTTCTTATGTTGCTGCTTTCCACCTATTATCCTTTGTAGGGCTGGATTTGTGGCAAAATATTGTGTAAATTTTGTTTTGTCATGGAATATCTTGTTTTCCCCATCTATGGTAATTGAGAGTTTTGCTGGATATACTAGCCTGGGCTGGCATTTGTATTCTTGTAGGGTCTGTATGACATCTGCCCAGGATCTTCTAGCTTTCATAGTCTTTGGTGAGAAATCTGCCCTAATTCTGATAAGCCTGCCTTTATATGTTACTTGTCTTTTTTTCCCTTACTGCTTTTAAAATTCTTTCTTTGTTTGGTGCATTTGGTGTTTTTATTATTATGGGATGGGAGGAATTTCTTTTCTGGTCCAGTCTATTTGGAGTTCTGTAGGCATCTTGTATGTTCATGGGC
>NW_022196897.1:1724275-1738848 GCF_008632895.1 Mastomys coucha | reverse complement strand
ATTTCTTTGAGGGTGCTATTTATGTCTTTCTTAAGGTCCTGTATCATCATCATGATAAGTGATTTTATCTGAATCTTGCTTTTGCTGTGTAATAGTGTGTCCAGGACTTGCTCTGGTGGGAGAATTGGGTTCTGATGATGGCAAGTGACTTTGTTTTGTATTGTTTATTTTCTTATGCTTGCCCCCCACCATCTGGTTAACTTTAATGCTACCTGCCCTTGCTAAATCTGACTGGAGCCTGTCCTTCCTGTGATCCTGGTTGTGTCAGAACTCCTCAGAGTCAAGCTGACTCTGTGATTCTGTGATCCTGGGCTTGTTAGATCATCTGGGAGTGTGGCTTTCTCTTTGTGTTGTGGGACTGGCTGCAGAGCTTGCGCCCAGTGTCTGCTCAGAACACTAACCCAGACAGACTGGAAGGAATATGAGTCACTGGGCTGGTGGAGTTCCTGTGTGCCTAGTCCTGCTGGTCCCAGTTACTCCCAGTGTTGGGACAGATGTTCGTTCTTCCTCACCTCTGATCCTAGGTGTGTCAGATCGCCTGGGAGTGGAGTTTCCTCTGGGTGTTATGGGACTGACTGCAGAGCTTGCACCCAAGGTCTACTCTGGACACCAGCCCAGACAGACCAGAAGGAACCCGAGTCACTGGGCTGGTGGAGTTCCTGTGTGCCTGGTCCCACTGGTCTCAGTTACTCCAAGTGTTGGGACAGATGTTGGTTCCTCCTCACATCTGATCCTAGGTGTGATTACCATTTGTTCATAACAACTATTATCACTGCATTGTCTTGAAAGCCTTTTGGAAAATCATTTTATGGGCCAGTGAGACTGTTTAGTGCATCATGGCCAGGAGAAGTACGGGCTTTGAACTTGTTTCTTTTGTTGTTGCAGTTTTTCTTTGGTTTGTTTTTTTTTTTGTTTCTTTGTTTTCTTTTGCTTTATTGAAACATGGTCTTGCCATATAGCTATGGCTGGCATGGGATTTTCTATGTAGACTAACTACTGTGCCCATCTTCCACTAAAATATTACAAAGGCACACTTTCCATTTGACTCTTGGCTGTTCATGTCATCATCATCATCATTATCATCACCAGGCAAGCCTACTTCTCACCCTAGTCTCTTTGTTTCATAAATGGAGATGATACTTACCTTTATTTTAAAAATAACCCTTATAGTAAAATGCTTAGTAAGAAGTTGGTGATTGCTTAACCTACATGGCAGCGGCTGCTATTTCCAGTTTAAAATATTTTTTAGCTTACTATTAATGTTTCACTAAGAATATGTAACACTCTCGATATCTGTAACTGATACAACATGTCTATGATATAGGAGAAAAAGCAATAATTAAATAACTTCAGATCCAATCCTCTGCTTAGGGAGAAATATAAACACACATAGGCCCCAGTTTTTCTTCTGTGATCATTTCAGATAGATTTTTCCATATCTGCTGTAAGAAACAGCACTTCTTATTCAGTTTGTTCCATTAAAACTTTCTTTGAACCTTTCATGATGGAAAATAGGTCACACTGAACACCAAGTACAAAGCCCAGCTCTCTAAGTAACAATCACCTTGAATATTATTTTCCTTTTCTGTAGCAAAGAACATGCCTCTGTAGGAACCACTGGCTGTTTGTCCCTCCTCTTCAATATGGATCATAAAATCCCATGCTCTAAGGTCTAAACAGCAGTGTCAATGAAGTGCCTGAAAATTAGTCAGCATAATTACAGGAAGATCCTAGAGTTTTGTGAGCACAAATTAATTACCCCACAAGTGGGAGTAAAAGGAAGACAGGAAAACACTAAGTGCAGGTTGGCCATTCTTGTTTGAAAGGCTGTTGGGCAGAGCCTGAAGGCAGATTGGAAAAGTAAGGATCTATACAGAAGTGGGAAGCTCAAAGGAGGAACATGTTTGTAGTTCCCAGAGGCCAGGCAGAAACAGAAGCTGTGTTTGGGACTAAAGCCAAAAGAGCAGATGATGAATTCCTCAGGGAATCTGGATAGTTGTCTTGGAAAATTGCTGCTGGAGTTGAGTACTGGCTTTCTAGGAGCAGTTAGAGGAGAGCTGTGGATGTGAGCCAGCCTCCTTAAAGGACTGGGGATAGTCTGGCTACTTCATCCTCCACCTGGGAAAGATGTAGTCTCCCAACCAGTATCTTTTGGATGCTTTTTACAGGTACATTCAATCCAGACTTGGTCTAATCTGTGGAAGCTCATAAAATAATGAGAGCTTTTGAAAAAGGAAATAGCATCAACACAAAATAAACCAAGCTACTTATCCTAAAAATGATTCTTAGGACCAGGGAATTGGCTCAATGGACAAAATGCCCTTGTTGAGCAAACCAAATTATCGAAGTTCAAATTCCTAGGAACCCACTATAATGTTTCTGTAATCCTAGCACTTCTATGGTGAGATGAGAAAAGGAGACAAAAAATCCCCCTAGAAGCTATGGCAATTTAATCTAGAATTTACAGCACAGTGGGAACAGGAGAGAAGCTGAGTCAAAACAAAGCAGAAGGTAAAGGACGAGGGTTGAGATTGTCCTTGCATTTCTCTCTGCACACACACTGTGAATTGTTCATGTTCATGCTCTCTCTCTCTCTCTCTCTCTCTCTCTCTCTCTCTCTCTCTCTCTCTCTCTGTCTCTCTTTCTCTCTGTTTGTGTGTGTGTGTGTGTGTGTGTGTGTGAGAGAGAGAGAGAGAGAGAGAGAGAAAGAGAGAGAGAATTTTTGAAGAATGCTTTGCAGAGTAGCATATAGGTACCAACAAATTCACCATTAAAATAATTAAATTCTGCATATGACAGGATTGAGGATCTTACATGATATCAGTCAGTTGCAGGCTACAAAATAGCAACAGTCACAAGAAAATGTTTCTTGGTTCTTCTTTTCCCTCCCTAAAAACATTTCCCTAAGTAAAAGTTTGAGTATGTGTTCAAAATTGGAGAAAGTTTCATGGAGGGCTGAGAAGGTATTTTTTTTTTAAGGCAAAATGTTCTGTAAATATGTTAGGTATATTTGGTGTATCATGTCAATTAGTTTCAACATTTCTCTATTTAGTTTTTTGTCTGGATGACTGTCTGTTGGTCATTAGAGAGAATGGATATTGAAGTCTTCCACAGTCAGTATGAGACTCAATATGTGGTGTAAACTCTAATAGTGTTTCTTTTATAAATGTGACCACCCTTGTGTTTGGGGCATACATGTTAAGAATTGCAATGTCCTCTTGGTGAATTTTTACTTCAATGCATACGTGGTTTCCTTGCTTTCTTCTTCTGACTAGTATTGGTTTGAAGTCTATATAGTAAAATGGCTGAAACAGCTTGCTTCTTAAGCCCATTTGGCTGGAATATCTTTTTGATCCTCTTTCTTATTCTGCAGTGATGTCTATTCTTGATGGTAAGGTGTGTTTCTTGGATGCAGCAGAAGGATGGACACTAATTTCACACTCATTCTGTTAGTCTTTGTCTTTTTGTTGAGGGATTGAGACAGTTGATGCTGAGGGATTAATGACCAATGATTCATGATTCCTGCTATTTTGTTGTTGATCGTATGGTGGTGTGTATGTATATGTGCTTCCCTTGGTTATTTGGTTTGTTGGTTGTTTTTTTACTTTGCTAGTCTGAAATTATTTATTACTTATTTTTTCTTGAATGTAGTTAACCTCTCTAAGCTGAAGTTTTCCTCCTAGGACTTTCTGTAGTACTAAATTTGTAAATAGATATTGCTTAAATTTGGTTTTATCTTGGAATGTCTTTCTCCATCTATCATGATTGAAAATTTTACTAGGTATAGTATTCTGGGCTGGCATCTGTAATTGCTTACAATCTGGCCCTTCTGACTCAGGTATTATTATAATAGGTTTGCCTTTATGTCAGAAGCCATCTAGGAGAAGCTAAATCCCAGCAGGCAATCTCCCTGAGATGGATCTGTCTTAGATTAAAACCTCAGGCAAGTCACATGACTGGAGGCAAATCACATCTCCTCCAACTCAACTACTGTACCTGAAAACTCCTGTCTGGGGTTGTTTTGAGGATTAAATAAGTTAACATGGTAAATGCTATATGTTTGTGTTTGCTATTAATATTTATTTATATACAGGAGCCACAGGGTTATGTTCCTGCTTTTCCTGTTCTTGCGTGTCTGTCAGTCAGTCTGTCTGTCTATCTGGCTGGCTGGCTGTGGGTGGCTTTGCCTCTGTAGAATTCTGCTACTGTCCATGTTTGCATCTCTCACTGTTTTGTGTGTCTCATATCTCTCATGCCTGTCTTTTATATCACTGGTTTTCTTATTACTTTTTCTCTAACTCGTACCATGTCTTTTCTTTTTCCTTCTCTGCCTTGTCCTGTGCCCATACATTTCTTTGTCCCATCTTGGCTTCTCTGCAGTTTTAGTTTGCTTTACCCATCTTCTGCCCTTAGCAGAACTGAATCTTTAACAACCCAAATAAAATCCTCCTGAGTTCATTAAAGTCCTTTCTATTACCTTTTCAAAACTGTATTGTGTTTATGAATGCAGTATTCTCTATGAATCTGGGGGCAGAATCCATTTGCTCTTTGCTTACACTAACATATATTGATTTTGTTCCCTGTGGTTCTGTGACCCTTTGGAGGAAAAAAAAAATATTGTTCCTTTGGGTAACCTTTCCAGCTATCCATGATTAACAAGCTATTCATTACCTCCATCGCTCTGCTCTGGGGCTTTCCCAGTTTTTCTTCTCATCCAGACTGTGCTGTGACTGTTGCCAGATTGAGACGGAAATGAGCTTGACAAGTTCACTGGCCAGAGCAGCCCATATATGGGAGATGCTCTTGGTGAATACCTGTGAAATAGGAGTGCATTCCACCTGTCTTTGGAGAGAGTCTAGAACAACACCTATCACTCAGTAATTGCTTTATCCACTAACAATCTTTATCTTCATTTTCTGAACTCAGTAAATGTATCTCAAATCTGTCTCTTTTCCCCTTTGCACCCTAAACCTTAGCTTTGAAAAACTTTGTAAAAGATGTATTTTGTGTCTATGAGTGTTTTGCTCACATGCATGTCTGTGTACCACGTGTATGTTTGGTTCTCACAGAACAAAAGCATGGTGCCCACAGAGGTCAGAAAGGGTGTCCAAGCCCATGGAACTGGACTTATGAATGTCTGGCTATACGTTCTGGGAATCAAACATTCCGTGGTTTTGACTACTGAGCTATTTCTCCAACCACACCCCTGAAAATGTTTTATTAGAATATATCATTGTACAAAGTGATGTGCTTCATTAGGGTATTTTTGTTTGTGTCTATACGCCCTCTGTTTTCAACCCCATTCATCTTCCCTTTGTCACTCCGGCTAGTCCTCTTTCTTTTCCATTCTCACTTATTTCCATGTCATATGTATAGATGTAAGTCTATCACATATATCATACGCACATACATGCAATCACACACATACATGCAATCACACACACACAGTTTAGGTTCCACATATGAAAAGAAACAAAATTTATTTCTTCTGGATCTCGCTATCATGCTTACTACAACAATATTCAGTGTTATCCATGTTTCCTTGAATGGTACAATTTCTTTCTTCCTCATGAATAAAACTCCACAGTGTTTGTATATCACATTTTCTGCATCCATTCACTGGTTGGTGGACATCTAAGTTATTGTTAGTGGTACAGCAATAAGCAAGATCTCTATGGCAGCCGACCTAAACTCCTTTGGGTGTATTTCCAGGAGTGGCTTAGATTGATTATATCACTGCTGGTGGGAACAAAAACTGATCTTGTATCCAAGTTCCAAGAGCAAAGCAAACAAAAATAAAGGTGAAATCACCTAAATGTTTGATTAGAAAGTTTTCTTCTGGCAGCCAAACAGCTACTTCCTTTCTCTGGTCACCTGCTGCTTCCTGTCCTCTGAAAAAACAAATTATCGTTCCCAAGCACAGGTTGTTATTGGGGGTCTGATCTACTGGGTGGTCCCCATGCTATTTCTTTATAGGTTCTTTTTTAAGCCCCACTAACCTGGAGATCTCCCCATGTGTCTAGGGTAAGGCCTTCTTACACCAGTCCATACTATGTCAGACTATACTGTAAGAGTCTGGCGAATCTTAGCTTACTGAGGACCCCCTGAGTGAACCATATGGAGCCAGAATTGATGCAAAAAGCAACAGGAATTTATTGTTCCAGTACACTGGGGTCAGTCCAGACCAGAAGGAGAGGTGGCAACCCCCAGCGGCCTGTATAGCAAGCTTTTATATGGTTTCCAGGGGCTGAGTGAAGCATCAGCAACTAGGCACAATATGATTGGTGGAACAGTGTGCCCTTTAAACTGATTGGTCTTTAGGGAATGAGGTAGTAGGGGCTTACATAGTCTCTCTCTTCTGGTCTATGTGCTCTCTGACCTATCTCTTCCAGGAAGCGGGCAGGGAGGGGTCCAGTGGAATTTTCTAACAGCCAAGCTGAGCTGACCTCTTCAATACCAACAAATGAATTATAGCTCCCTCATGTAAGCAAGCTCCCAGAAGGCAGACCATGTTTTATCCATGTTTATATTTAATAATTTATGAGTTCTAATTTCAGTGATTTTTGGGCTCTGCACATTACCTGCTGGCTTGCCCATTAAAATGTGTGCTGAATTGCTACCTTGTAATGGCCCTTGTTTTAGCTGTAACAAAATGTCACAATCTGGGCAGTTTAAACAGCACAGATCTAGAAACTGGTTGTCCAAGATTGGGGTTCCAGTATAGCTCTGTTAGGGTCAGATTAGATCCTTTCTCTGGGTAGCACAGAGAGTCAACTTTATATTCTGATGGCTCCATCCTCATGATTTCATCTATCCATAGTCATCTTCCAAAGACTCCTTCCCCAATACCATCTTATTGAGGGCTATGGTTTCAACATACACATTTTGGGGGATTCAGGCACTTGCATCCCACAGCCCTCCCTATGAACCTTGAAGCTTTGCGGGTTCACTAATTCTTCCCTCTTATAGTTATTATGTCTGATTCAGTTGTCTTGGGTTTCAACCTGCTCTCCTCTCCAGATAGGCCTTTGGTAATGTGCCTTTGAAAGAAAAGCTTACACATAGACCCTACACAGCAACAATGGTTCATCGCAATACAAGACATCTTTCCCTCTCCTTCCAGTCAATCTTCTTTAATTATCTAGTTTAAGACCACATTCAAGTGTGACAATTGTCTACAATGCTGATTTACAGCAAGATGACTAAACACCTGCAGTCTTTAGCATTCCCAATCTGGCCTTGGAGATCACTTAGTGTCGGCCTCCAAGGCTTAATGACTCCTTTCTCCTATCTTCCCTGTATCTCAGCTCTCACCACTGTACATACAGGACCTCATACAGACACACAATCCCCCAATCCTGAGCCATGAGGCCTGTGTGTAGAAGCCAAATGGATGTTTAATATGTGGTGCATGTGGCTTGAACTTATATTCAAAGTCCTTTGAATTCATGTGGTTTTCTTTATTGTTAGGAGATGCCTCCAAACATGAGCTTGGGGATTCTACAATAATCTATTGAGACAATGATTTAGACAAGAAAAAAAGTATACTCATGTGAATTTACACAGTTCCTTTTTGGGGAGGCATTGCACACTGGTTTTAGGTAGGCAATGGACTGCAGAATATAGCTTTGAGTTTGGGATTTTAATCTTGGTTTTGTCATTTACTACTTTACAATTAATTCGTCCTTGTATTTCTCCTTAATAGCCCCTGATCACTAGAAAGCTTGAGACAGTGATGTTTTATTCACAAGTGTATCAAGGTACTAAAGATTTAATAAGTTCTAAATACATGCGAATGAATGAAAGAATGATCACTCGATATGCAAGATTGAATGAGCATGATTTGTAACATTCTTAACTTTGGAGTTCCAATTATCTGTAGAAACAATATTAACTGTACGCAGTTTGTAGGATCTCTGTTGGGTTTAAATGTCACACAAACCATTAAGTACATGGTAAACATTGGCTATTCTATTGGTAAGTATTGTTGTTCTGCCAATGAATTGTACGCTGTAGTCAATGACAGGGTGGGGGTGATGTGTTAGAAAGGCGAGTCGCATCAGAACATACCACACACTAGGCCCAAACAGTTCCACGTGTAAGAGGTTTAATTGAGAGGGAGAGAGGGGGCAGTATCATGGAAAGAGAGGAGGGGGAGAGAGAAGGAGGAATGTTCCCTTATTTACATATGGGTTCTGACATAGTGGCCACAGGTAAAGGTGGGAGGTGAGCCCAATGGATTCTGGGAATATGGTGGCTGTTGCCCTGGCAAGAGGTCTGTGAGACCCGTCCACGAGATGCCAGAGGCTTTGGATGTCCTGATGCTAACAGGGGGAAGGTAACAAGAAATAGGTGTCAAATAGATGTCTTTTCATTATAAATATAAATAAATGAAAAGATAGACTGGAGAGACTGCTCAGCGATTGAGAAGTCTTGCCGCACTGGCTGAGGACCTAAGTAAGTGTGGTTCCTACTTCCACATGGCACCTCACAAGATTGTGTAACTCCAGGTCCAGGAAATCATTGCCCCCTTCTAGCCTCTGTAGGGACAGGCAGCATATACACAGAGAGACATCCATAGATAGAAAGATTAAAAGATAAGGAGTTTTTAAAAATGAGAATAAACAGGAGAGAGGCAAGTCGAGGACTGCTTGCCCTAGGCGAAGACAAAACAGAGCTGGATAATTAGTTAGCGATAGTTGGAATGGTAAATAATAAGTCCTCTGCATTTGTGAGGATCCTTATATTTTAAAATACCTTTCCACACATTCTCATTAGAATTATAAAGAAGAAAGGAATCCTGGAAATGTAGCTCCTTTTTTGAGATCTAGAAGGGGCCTGCAGCCTTTCTCTGCCTCTAAATGACCCACATCTCATTAGAGAATCTCACTGAGAAGTAAACAGACTGGATGCCTGGAGCCCTGGGCCCAGGCTGGAAAACCTTTAATACATACACAGTCTGTCCTGGAGTGTCCTGCCCACTGTCAGCCATAAAGAAGGATTAACATTTCATGCAAGACCCAAGAAACATTCCTCTTAGAACTGAAGGAGAGTTTCCCTTGAAGCTCCATACAAATAAAATAATAAAGTAAAACAGAAAGAAGGAAAGGAAGGACCCTAATAAAATAAAATATAAAATAAAATAAAAAAAGAAGGAAATTGCTCTTACTGTGGAAAAGATTTGAACCACCTTGAAGGCACACAATTTTCTCAAAAGTATTTATGAGGCTGTCTGAAAAGCAAAGGTAAGTTTGCACATTTCCTGATTAATCTTTAAAGATCAAGTCTAAGCATGCTAGGCTTGGTTCTCCCAGCGCCCTTGGAAGCTAAACTCCTGAGAAGCTCCTGACTCTAGAAACTTACATACTGCAGGGGTGGGACAGCAGACTGTCCTTTCTTTTAATTTTGTATGGAGAAGTAGCTGTAGGTGGGACCCATCAGGAATGTAGGGCACACTGACAGGGTCACTTGACAATGCTGATTCGGTACAAGCCTCTGTATCTTTTCATTGTGAAAGAACTTGACAGTTGCAGTTATATACAGAGCTTGAGCCTTTTAACATGCATAAGCTGTACCTGGATAGGCAGGCATTCAGAATGAGCAGAGGCTGTGCAGTAAGCCTTTAAGGTGTGCCTGGCTAGGCAGGTAGCAAGGTGTGTTGCTGGCAGCATGAATTTGAGTGCCTGTGGCCTCATGGTAAGCCAAGTCTCAGAAGAAGAGGCTTAATCAAGGAGGCACTGTTTCTCCCTGATGTTTATCCGTTCCAATGGACTGGAGAAAGTATGAAATGCTTCAGTTGTTTACAGTCTACATGTATTGGTCTCCCTTTCCTCTCTCCCTCCTTCCTTCCCTTTCCTCTCCAAGATTTTACTGGGTAGCCCATGCTGGCCTCAAATCAACCACATAGCACAGGTTAGGCCAGAACTATCTAACCTCCTGTTGTAGCCTCCTGAATGCTGGGGTTACAAGGCTAAGCCAGAGTGCCTGACTCACTCATATGTCAAGCCCAGGTTTCTTAGGTCTAAACTGGGTATGATAATATTGTCTACCACACTCTGACCTGTGAACATCGATTGAGTGTGAGGCTAGTGTATGCCTGCAAATGCTCAGGGAAATGCACAGGGTTTTACAAGCGCACAGCTCATGAACCTTGGCATTCACAGAAGGCTGTGACAGCACATGGTCAGTCGCCCGGAAGGTACAGGTGTTCTAAGCAGCAGCAGCAGCAGCAGCGGCGGCGGCGGCGGCGGCGGCCCTGGCAGCAGCAGCAGTCTCTGTTGTTAATGTTTCCGCACTTTTCACAGGAAGGGAAGAGACTGCAAGCCTGTCTGTCACTGCGGCTCCTAGCTGACTTCACATCACTCTGATTGGGGTTGACTATTCCTTAGAGGTCTGGGAGTAGAGTATCGGGATTTTTGTTGTTTTGCTTTTGTGTGTTTGTTCCTGGTTTCCTTGGTGGTTACAAGCTGCTTAGTTTTGTGTTGCCTCTCAGCCTTGCAAGTTCCGTCCACCTGCATCTAAAGCAGGCCCTGGAAATGTTGTTCTGTTACCTTGATACTTTCTTGGAGATCATTTTGCACCATTAGATGTTTATATTGGGCTTTTTGTTTTTGCTGGTTTTCTTTTTGTTTGAAGCCAAGGCTTCACTGTGGAAGCCAGGCTGGCCCTGAGTTCCCCATTCTCATGCCTCTGTCGCTTAAGTGCTTGGGTTATAGGAATGTACAACTGGGTTAGCATGCACCATGCATCTAATGGTAATCCTTTCTATTGTGATTTCCTGAAGAACATAAGGCCAATGGCTAAACAGACTCAGTATATGCAGAATACCCCTGAAGCAAAGGAAAGAAACACACATTTCAGAGTGGGAAGAGCATACACAAAGTTTGTATTCTAGTGGCAAAACCAGGGTCTGAAGTGAATGCTGGTAAATCTAGCAATCAGGAGTTGAAAGCAGGAGTGTTTGTCATGGGATGGAGGGTGCTGAAAGTAGTGTAATCATGAGACCTGCAGTTCAGGAAACAACTACAGCCGTGAAAATGGAAGATAGATGTACAATAGGATCTAAATAGTAAACCATTAGTTGTAGAATCTAGCTGATGGTTACTCAAGGGCCTACTGTTCCACATTTAACCTTCCTATAAGATTAAAAATGTTATTATAACACACTTAAATAGTATAATTCCAGGAATACCTATTAATAGAAGAAAGCACTAATAGAGAACCCTGGTTGGTGTTCGTTGTTTATGGTTTTGTAGTATTCTCATAAGTACTGAATATCTTTATTAACTTACTTGTTGAAAGTCAGTAAGACTTTATTATATTGCCCTTTCTTAAGATACTGGATTAACAATACATTTAGAATGATAAGCACACATGAAGTTTGCAAAGTTTGCAGAGTGAGATAGGAATTGTTATCAAGTTAAGCTTATAATTACAAACTACTGAGTATTTTATTTACATTGTTATTATTATTATTTATTATTGTTAAGTTTGTTTATCTCTATGAACTATTTTCTAGAAATGGTAGATACTAAGGGCAGAAGGATGGAAAGGAACAAGCAGCTAACAGAAATCAGTTCAGAAGAGCGGAGTGGCTTTTGTGACCAAGTTTCCTGATGAGTTGAAAGCCTTGACCTTGTATGGATGACTTTCACTTTCTGTAGCCTGAGAATTACTGGAACTTTGAAGGATAGAATTTTAAATGACCAAAACAAATTAGAGCACTGTGTTACTTCAAATGCACAGAACTCAGTAGGAATGTGTCTGAAAGGGCGCCTTCAAAATAAGACCCATCATCAAAATGTGGGGCTTCAAAAGACCAGTGTGAGTCCTCTTCCCACAGCCAGATTCCACACCAGAGACAGCACCTTTCTGTGGTGTGTGGCTCCAAATGCATACGTATTTCATGAGTGATATAAAAAGGGACAAGCTCCGGGAGGGATGAGGTAATAATAGTAATGACAACCCCGGAGTCTACTCGGAAAATACAGAAGTCCTGCCAGGTTGAAAGGTGAATCAGAGGCTTGGTTACTGTGTTTGGTTGCTTTAAGAGGTTCTAAGAAGATGAACAGAGAGCAGACCTCAGCAAGGAGATAAGTTAGTTATGTAAACAGCCTCCTCTCCTGATTCAGAGGCTGATTAAACCCTGGAGTAATTAATTATTAAGAGATGCTTTGGCTTCTACATCCATGGGGAATTACACAAACAAAATATATATGTTATGAAATTCTAACATTGTCCTGTATTATAGTAACTGGGACTTCTAAACAAATTGAATAGTAATTGATATCTTTCTGGGATTTTTATTAGGAACGGTCGCTTAAATTTGTTCCACTTAAAAATCATCATACTGATTGATTGTTCTCAAATAAGTGGCTATACATTATTGCCTAGGTGACTATGCTGCTACTCAACTTAGTTTTTTGTACTTTTATAATTATTACAAAACAATTTTAAATTCTACTTTCATATCTTGAATTGTTTTCATTATTCCATTTAACTGTGTTTTTTCAAGCTTCCTTAAGACATTATCATATCCTCTTTAAAGTCCTTGGACAGACTCGTAATTGCTATTTTGATTTTCTTTTCATGGGCTTCAGCTAACTTGCTTTTCTCTAGTCTATTACAATATGCCTCTTGGGCCCCCTGGTTCTTCCTGCAGCCCCTGTTAGCCATTCACCCTAGCCCATGTCCATCTCTTTGTGACTCCCTGCCAACCAGCAGAATGGCTCTCTATGCACAGCCACCACACTTAGCTGGTGGGTTTGTGGGAGGCATGTTGTCTTGGCTGTTCATCTTTGTGGTTTTGCCCTGGGATCGAAGTATCTTGAGTTGTGGTGATCATGGTGCATCCTGATGTAGCTCTTTGGTTTCACCTTGATGAATGGGTGTTCTATTCTTAGTCCCATCCAAGAGTGGCTGCTGTGGGGCCTTCATAGGGAGCAATTCTGCAGGTTGGCAGGGAGTGACAAAGGAATGGAGAAGGGCTGGAAGGAATGATTGACAGGGTCTCTAAGGAAGAGCTGAGAGGACCCCAAGTCCTTACCATGAGGCCAAGTCCCAAGGGGATAGAGGTGAGCTGGGAGGAAGAGCTCAGGCAGGCCTATTACAAAACAACTGTATAATATATTCCTTTATTATCCTTGCTTGAGAAAACCATTACAGAACCTCCCTCCTACCCATGGCTGTCTGAAACCCCAGATAGTGCTATGCCTCATGTGTGTGTTTTTGTGAATGATATATAAATATATATATGTTATATATGTGCAAATACAGTATATGTATAGTAGATATATAATATGTAGTATTGTATTACATATATGAATATTCTATATGTATCTACATGTGGCATATATGGTATCTATCCATAGTGCTTATTAAATATACATAGTATACATTAGTATATAGGAGAATATAGGCACATTGTTAATGTATACCACATATATATATGCACATAGAATATTATACATGTATAGTTTAGTTGATGACTTCTATACCCATGATAAAATATAGTTAAACCTGGGACTAAAGAGATGGCCTAGTGCTTAAGAGTACTGGGGTGCTCTACCTGAGGAGTCAGGTTTGATTCACACCTACCTGGCCAGTCACAACCCTCTCTTAACTTCAGTTCCAGAGGAGCTGATGCCCTCTTCTGGTGTCTGCAAGTACTGCACACAGATGGTGTCCAAGCAAGGAAATAAAACACCCACACATATAAAAATAAAATAATTAAAAATACAACCACGAGGCACACAGGAACTCCGCCAGCCAAGTGACTCAAGTTCCTTCCAGTCTGTCTGGGCTGGGGTCCAGAACAGACCTTGGGCGCAAGCTCCACAGCCAGTCCCACAACACCCAGAGGAAGCTCCACTCTCAGGCGCTCTGACACACCCAGGATCAAGGTGAGCAGGAACCAACATTTGTCCCAACACTGGGAGTAACTGGGATCAGCTGGACCAGGCATACAGGAACTTTGCCAGCCCAGGGACTTGGGTTCCTTCTAGTCTGTCTGGGCTGGGGTCCAGAGCAGACCTTGGGCGCAAGCTCCCAGCCAGTCCCACAACACCCAGAGGAAGCTCCACTCTCAGGCGCTCTGACACACCCGGATCAAGGTGAGCAGGAACCAACATCTGTCCCAACACTGGGAGTAACTGGGACCAGCTTGACCAGGCACACAGGAACTCCACCAGCCCAGTGACTTGGGTTCCTTCTGGTCTGTCTGGGCTGGGGTCCAGAGCAGAACTTGGGTGCAAGCTCCGCAGCCAGTCCCACAACACCCAGATCACACTACCAGGTGATCTAACAAGCCCAGGATCTCAGGATCCCAGAATCACAGGATCACAGAGACAGCTTTATTCTGAGGAGTTCTGACACATCCAGGATCACAGGAAGGACAGGCTCCAGTCAGATTTAGCAAGGGCAGGTAGCACTAAAGTTAACCAGATGGCCGGGGCAAGCTAAGAAAATAAACAACACAAACCAAGGTCACTTGCCATTACCAGAACGCAATTCTCCTACCATAGCAAGTCCTGGACACACCATCACACTGGAAACACAAGATTCAGATATAAAAT
>NW_022196897.1:1719801-1721890 GCF_008632895.1 Mastomys coucha | reverse complement strand
GGAGTTATTTAAAATTTATATTGAGAAAAATGTGTTTTCACTATTGCTGTAGACGAGCATCTACATAAAACTGTTAAATCAATTGTTTTTTATATCAAACAACTTTTATAATACTTATTTTTATTTTTATAATATTTTATAAATTTTAAGGAATACGACAAAAAATATATTATAGGTATTGAAGGGGGGGTCTATGGGAGGAGCAGTGGCACAAAAGGGGAACAAGAATGTGATTCAATTCTATTTAATTAAAATATGTTTTTAAATGTTAAAAAAAATCTTTTTATCTAGATGGAGTTTTAACTTAGTAAAGTTTTATTAACGAATTTAAAAAAAAAAAATGCAACCATAACAATGTGCTATACTAAAGTTATGTGAAGTGGGTTCATACTGAAATTTTCTTGGAGCAGGATTTCCTTTGGGCGATTGAAACCTCCCAAGTGTTATGCTAAGGGGTCTATTGTGATGGATTCTGTCATTTCTCTGTCTGTCCTGGCAATCTCTGGTTTAGCAAGGAGGATTTTAACCTATTGAAATGGGCTACTGCCTGAGGGTGTGCACGTTTTCTCGCCATCCCCCAACCCAGGGCTGCAGAAGAAAATGGTCACGTGGATGCCTGACTTGGCTTTGTTTTGAAACTCACCAGCAACAGCTCCTCTTGCTGCATCCGTCATCCCACTTGTGCCTTCTGCTTACTTTCATTCTCATTGGTTGTAGAGCAAAACTGGCTTCCTGTTGTGATGCCGTTCAAGACTTCGTGGTTTCCCAGAACAACACTCCAGTGGGGACTAACATGAGCTATGAGGTGGAAAGCAAGAGACAAATCCCCATTCGAGAGAACATTTTCCACATGTTTCCAGTGGTAAGTAAGGATTGTGTGATGTCATCACACACAGTAATGAGAGTGTAATTTTAAAGCTATCATGTGAAGTTATGACAAATGGAACATGTAGAGTGGTGGCCTGTCAGAGAATGCAGGTCTTGGAATTTTATATTTGCCTACTTGAGGCTGAACCCAGGACCTTGCCCAAGCTTGATCAGGTAGGACTCTACCCCGGGTTTCTAGCCCCAGCTGGGCCCTAATGAAAACAATTTTGACTGCAGCGTGGCCCCCTCAGTAGAGAGGGGGTTTACATCATAAGGGATGAGTGCTTTCAGTCCTCCACTTGACTTTTCAGTGACTGTCCTGAAACACTTGGGGTTTAGGAAAGTGACTGGGGCTTAGGAAAGTGACCACCATGCTTTGCCTAGGATTAGACCGTTCCAGTTGTCATTTTGGATGACTAAGCCCATCCTTATGCAATAGGCTTCCATGGCTTATCTTAGCTGTGACTCCATGAAAATTTATGGTCAAGTCACATAATGTCCACAAGACGAGGCTTATTGTGTTAACTGCTATATTCCAAGAGCCTAGAACATTCCCTAGTGCATATGTACACTCACTACATGTCTCTAGAGAAACATGAGTAAGTGATACATACTCTGCTGCTAGGTGCACTGAGAAAAAAACTTTTTTATATATTACAAGTACAAAATTGAGGACATTTTGTCATGAAAAATCTCTCATTTATACTCATGCATTCATAGGTGTCTTTTATGGTGTTTAAAAGCAATGAAGCCAAATGGATATGATCAGAATGGGATCGATATATTTATGCAGCACGCTACCTGTAGATAGAGTTTTGTACTTAACTCCCTCCTTGTCCATTATTTGACTTCTTAAAACTAGTTTATTGTGGCTCACATAAGTTATTTCAACATTTTTGTATCACACTTCAGAGAAGGAATATTTTGTTGAAAATAACTGAGAAATACCTAGAAAATGACAAAGCACTACACATGGAAGAAAAGGACAGAAAAGGTACTCATAAAGTAGATAGAATCTTTTTAAAAGTAAAGACAAGTTTGGTGTTTCTAAGTAATTAATAAAAGAACACAGCTTATTGTAAATAAGTATACTTCAAGAAGGTTTAAGAGGGAAAAAAATCTTAGTGGAACCCGGTAGTTTATATATGTAATCCTTCCCTTGGGAGGCAGAGTTAGGATAATCCTGGTTTTTGTTTTTGTGGGTTTTTTTTTTGGGGGGGGA
>NW_022196897.1:1698729-1719791 GCF_008632895.1 Mastomys coucha | reverse complement strand
TTTGTTTGTTTGTTTGAGGCCAGCCTGGGCTATATAATGAGACTGTCCCAAATACCAAGGGGTGGAGCTTTGTATGGCTTAATGACAGAATTCTTGCATAATAGGCACAAAATCTTGGGTTCCATCTCATAACTACAAAAACATACAAAAAGCATACAAAGCAAATCCAAGACTCCCATAAAACATCACATGATGTATTGAAACTACCAGTAGTGAAAAATGCTAATAACCAAGTATTCCATTGTCCATGGGAGGCCCAGGAGAGTCATGCAAGCAGTGTCTCTTCATCTAGGCACAGCCTACTGCTCTTTACTTGCTTGCATCCTAGTCCTCAGCTCAGAGATGCCACAGCGCATCTGCCTTTGGTGCAGCACCTTGAAAAAAAGAGCTGTCAAGAGTTGATAATTCTGTATGAATTGTTTTTAGTTGGCAAACAAGTATTCCATGACAAAATCAAATTTACACAATATATTTCCACAAATCCAGCCCTTCAAAGGATAATAAATAGAAAACTTCAACACAAGGAAGGAAACTACATCCTAGAAAAAGCAAAAAAGTAATTTTCCAACAAAATTAAAAAAAGATAGCCACATGAACAGATTTCCAACTCTAACAACAAAAATAACAGGAAGCAACAATTACCTTTCCTTAATACCTATTAATATCAATGGACTCAATTCCCCAATAAAAAAACATAGACTATCAGACTGGGTACATAAACAGGACCTGACATTTTGTTGCATACAGGAAACCCACCTGAGTGACAAAGACAGACACCCATTGTACAAAATTCAGAATTTATTGAGAGACCATTGAGTAAAGACTCTGGAGCCATCCTGAGTTTGAATTTCAGAGACGAGAAATAGCTTTTGCTATCTGGAAAGCATTCATTTAAAAGCCAGGCACCATGCTGGCCTTCTGGATAAGAAAGAAATGAAGTGTAAAATGGACATGGTAATGCACTGACTAGTAACAAACTGGGCTAGCGAGTGGCTTGGGGCAGCCTGGCTGAGTCCTAGCCCAGGCCTGCCTGTCTAGAACTACTGCTGCAGTATACCCCTCTACTTTCCCATCTCTAAAATGCTCACACAGTGGTTGTATGAGTTAAATCTGTTATGAAGTTATGCCTATGGAACCATGCCTCTCATACAATAAACATAATATGACAATTAAAATTTAAAGGCAGACCTTCAGAAACCTCCATGTGCTTGTGAAGCATCTCGCTGAAGGAGTCTCAGGAGCTGGTGGCTGTGATCATGGCTCAGGGATGTGTGGGCACCTTGAGCACCTTAGAACCACAGCCATCCTAAGACCTTTCCAGTGGGGCCAAAGACTTAGCTTTGAGGACAAGGGAGCCTTGATGTTGTAACTTCTCCCATGCTCTATGGTTTAGATACTAACATCATGGCCAATTTTATGTTACTGGTGATTTAACTGCCAGCTCACAGAACTGCTGAATGTTGTCCAGTTGGCTCTTGCAATGTCAAATGAGCCAGCTCTAACACAGCTGGGAATGCACAGTGGGGGAAGCACTGAGTCAGCAAGTGCTTATGAAAAACTCACTATGAGCACTGGATTATTGTAGCCATGGGATGAGAGATGAGAGGAAATAACAAATGAGGAAACACATTCTCTGGCTGAGAGGATACTCACTCTAACATCAGAGACAAGTGGACTCTATCACTGGAGGGTCCAGGGCTCAAGAACGCATTTTTACTTCAGTGGCTATGAAACAGTAAGGGAAATGCATATTGTTGAATGGCAACATTCTATTCTATACGTGGAGGTTATGGGGGAAATGTGCAGCCTATTTTGGTAAACAAAGTTAATGAGTCCTGGGAGGGAATGAAAACTGTGTCATCCCAGAGTTGTTTGGGGTCCCCAAAATGCACTGGTGACCACTAGTAGGGTGGCCAGCAGAAATCTAGTGACCTCACTGAGCCTGAATGTCTAAGGATTAGCAAAGCAAAGATAGTTTTGATAAACAACCTTTAATTTTACACACTGAAATAAAAAATTTAAAGCTGTTCTCTAATGTCTTTGTTTTGTCCCCTTTCAATCCTGAAATGGTTCTGCTTGTGATTTTCCCATTCTTCTTTCATTATCCTATGAAGTAAGAGAAAATGGTATGTTCATGGAAGGTAGGAACAGGAGGATCAAGCATCCCATGCCATTCTCAGCTACATAGTGGCTATCCTCAGCTACATAGTGATGTTGAAACCAGTCTGACCTACATGATAAAATAGCTTCAATAAAAACATGATATTACAGTTTATATGTAAGCATAATTTTCAGGTCCTCTATCCTATTACATTTTATGTAGTTTTTATCCCTTCCAAGAAGAACGTAACAAACTTACATGATTAAAAAAAAACTATGCTGTGATAAGTTGATCATAATGATATACATTTATTTAATTAGTTAGATTGGGGTGGTGTGCCCATATTGAAGGCAAGCATATATGTAGAAGTCAGTAGAATCCAGATGTCTTCCTGGAGCGCTCTCTACCTTATGTTTTGAGACTCCCAAGGTTTTCCCATTGAACCTGGAGCTCATTGCTTAAGTTAAAGTGGCTGGCCAGAAGCTGGAGCTCCCAGGATTCACCTGCCTCTTCCTATCCTATGCTAGACTGCAGACATGTCCATGGTTTTACATGGGAGCTGGAGATTTGAACTCAGGTCTTGTTTTCACAGCAAATGCTCTTACTAGAGGAGTCATCTCTGTAGCCCTTTGGTGCTTTTTTCCGTCTCTAAAGTCTGCTTCTGTTTCTTTTTCTTTCTCTTTTTTCTTCACCTAAACACACACAGAAAGTCAAGCTTCTGGAATGCAGCTGATAACATTTGTGGTTTCTTTTCTGTAAGAGTTCTGGGAATTGGATCTCTTCTACTGAGCTACTTTGTAGCCTTGCTGCTAGTTGTGAAGCAAGCCTGTGTTGTGATTGGTTTCCTCTCTCTCCCACCAGTCTCAGCCTCTTGTGGACTATCCCTATAACCAGTGTGCAGTGGTTGGCAATGGGGGAATTCTAAACAAGTCTCTCTGCGGAGCGGAAATTGATAGATCTGACTTTGTCTTCAGGTGAGTCTTCCTAAGATGGTTTCTTGGGAACCAAGAAGCTACCGACCTTTTTAAAGGGTACGAGGAGCACATCCTGTATCAATTTTGCCTTTGTCTTTGTGATTGCATTGCTAAGCATCTACAGGTTGCTCAGGTAGGCCTTCTTGGAGGTCATGGGACTCATGAGTTTCTGAGCATGTTCACATAAGTACCATAAGGATATGGAAGGAGAGATTATGAAATCACAATGGAGTTTGGGACTCTGGAGCTTATCAGAACCTTCAGCCTGTAGAGGGTGTCAGAGTTCCCTTGGAAAGCCTCCCAGGAGGAACATTTCTCTGACCTTGAAGATCTTTGTTCTCACAGATCATTGCAAGGGATTTTACTCTTCAGTAACACTAGGAAAGATGACCTATACATTTTACATACACACACACACACACACACACACACACACACACACACACACACACTACCACCACCACCACCACCACCACCACCACCATTTTCCAGCTTGAAAAAAATTAATGTATATTACACATATATGCTCAATTATGACTCTGTAAAATTTTTTTTTTTTCTGAAGCAAAGGTAGTTTAGGAAAATAGATACAACACTGGCTTGTGTGTGCTCCATGCTAATACTCAGTATAAAACATCCTACTTTAGGATATGATAGAGGTGACTTCCCTGTAGTATGACTTAGAAGAGGGAGCAGAAGTCTACATCTTCCTGTTCTGGGAATATCAATTTTGTTGAGATACTTTGGTCCCTGTGGATTTAATGCTGCTGTTCTACAGATTAACAACAGACACAAAACAGTGTTCGAAAAAATAGCTCCTCCCTCTCTTACTTTGTGTTTGTAACTTATATTGACAGTAATTACACAATGGTTGATCTGATGGTTCAGAAATTATTCAACACTCATTGAATTCTTTATAGAATAGTGTCTGCACTCTTCAGGTTTCACATTAACAAGACCAGTATTGGACCAGTGTGTGTTATCCATTCTTCAAATCCTCGGTGTTTGTGTGTGGTGGTGGTGGTGGTGGTGGGATCACAATGAAGATAAATAATGGTTCATGTGTTAGGCTCTTTATAGACTCAAAATCCCCCAAACATCTGTGGTGAGAATTATGCAAAAGCATTAATTTTACTTTATAGCAGCCACTGAAGTAACAGTTTAGGCTTGAGTTTCAACACAGAGTTGATTTACAACTTTAAGACAAGCCCTGGGTTTCCAGGGTCTGCTTTAGCCGATGCTAGGATTTCTCTGAACACACTCTTTCTTCTGAAGTTGGCCATTCAAACTGGAAGCAAATTAGGGCTACATATGGTAGATGTCATTAAAATGTATTTAGTTTTTAAGGCTGTATGTATTTTGCCTGTGCTTGCTCATAACACAATGAAGTTGCCCATTTGTTTTCATTCCAAACGTTGGGAGCTACACATTAAGTGTATAAGGAACACATATGGCCATAACTACATTATTTAGTATGCTGTAGCTGTACTGTTACATCTGTGTGTATATTTTACATAAATATCTTACATCTCATATACACACATGCTTATAAAAGTATGCACACACACATTTTCCATGATGACTCCAGTTAACTTAGAAACTACTTTTAAGCCTGGTATGATGGTTCATGCATGTAATCTCAATAGTTGGGAGACAGAGGCAGAAGGACCTCTGAGAGTCTAAGGCCAACCTAGGTTTCAGAGTGTGCCCCAGTCAGCCTGGGCTACAAAGGAAGACCCAATCTCAAACCACAATGGACCACTTTGGGTATCTCAAAAGAATGTGTGTCTGTGATTTGTTACAGGAGGCCACAGATAAGGTCCTTTCTGTGACCCACTATCTATAATGCATACATATTTTCTGATGTATATTTTATGTCAAAGTGAGAGGGCTATATTTCATTTATTCCTATGTTTCATCAGGTATAGAACAGAATCCTGCATCTCCACCCACATTGCAGATGGTGTGGGCTGTACACAGCTTTCCTGGGGGCACTCAGTATTCGCTTTCCATGCTCCTCCTTAAAAAAATGCTTTAATCGAAATCTAAAGGATATTCTCATTTTAATGAGATTGGAATATACTGAAAATTAGCATCTTTCATGGCTTCCCAATGAAAAATGGATACTCCAGGTTTAGGACAGCGGGATGATAATTGTTACAAAAACACTACAGTTTCCTTCATAAATAACCTAATTTGGTGAGGAAGTTCTCCAGAGGGAGAACTTCCCTATGTAGGTCTCAATTCTGGGAGACTGACTTTAATACCATATTTTCAGTGCTTTGGCTTCTGTAATTCTGGATGGATCATTCCTTTTCAAGAATATAATCAGCATTCATCAATACAGTTAGTCTAAGTCACGACTTCAATAAAACACACTTGAAAATCCTTCAGAAGCATACTGGGGAAAGCTTTGAAATCTCTGGTCTTAGTACTTACAAATGCCAATGAAAAGAGTAAAATCACTTATAAAACTGATGCATGTTGTACAATGTTGAAACAAATACATCCTGCACTTGTTGGTTATTTTCAAGTTGCAAGCAGGTGGGTTCTGAGGTTCTTGTCACAATGCTGGTTTCCTCTGAGATTATAACATTGATCAAGTGCGTATGTGTGTATGTGTGTGTGTGTGTGTGCGTGTATGTGTGTATATGTGCATATACATCTGCTTTTTGCAGGTTATATTTTGAAAATATTTTTCCTTCTTTATTTCAGGTGTAACCTCCCCCCAATCACAGGGAGTGCTCGTAAAGATGTTGGAAGCAAAACGAATCTTGTGACTGTCAATCCCAGCATCATAACACTGAAGTGAGTGCCTGCAAGTCACATAACTCCTCAGAACACTTTCTGATCACTTCACACAATCCTCTCGCTGTTGAGGCTCACATACCACACAGCTGAGCTGGCTTCTGGGGAAAACACAAAAGAGTACATCCACAAAGTTTGACATCTCATGCAGGGTGTACGGCATCAGAAGAGTGACTCAGTTGTACGTCTAGTGTCATGAGCTACATGTTTCTAATCAAAGGAGAATTTATCTCTTCAACTTAAAAAGTAGAGAAGTCGGTTTCTTCCATTTTCTCTCAGTCTTCAGGCTATTTATACCCTTTCCCTGGTGGTCAGTGTTTTCTTGACAAAACTGTTCTTAAGAAGTTTTGGAGGAAGCCCTCACATAACCTGACAAAGCACCACTTGCTTTCATTTTGGATAGTTTACTACTTAGAATAATTCTTCATGGCCTTCTTCTGTAATGTAGCTATTACAGAATATTCATTTGTTCATATAAGTTCCACATACACTTTCTGTTAGAAAGAGACTGCTAATCATTAGTAATAAAATAGATTCCTAAAAATTGTTCTAGAATCTCAGAGTGAAAACAAAATAGTATAGCTGTCTCTACAAGCTAATTATGAAAAAATTTTACATAAAAGAATCCTAAGGTGTCATGTGAAGCATAAGAGGATGATAGCTTAAAACGAATACACACACACATATATACACACACACATACACGCACACACATACACACACACACGCACACATACACACACATGCACACACATACACACACATACATACATACATACACACACACATACACACACAGACACACATACATACATATACACACACGCACGCACACACATACACACACGCACACACATGCATACACACACACACACGCATACACACACACACACGCATACACGCACACACATGCATACACACACACACATACATACACACACACGCACACACGCACACACCCATGCACGTACACATGCACACACACATACGCACACACACACACACACACACACGCACACACACATACACACGCACACATGCGCACACACACACACGCACACACACACACATACACACACATTTCAGGCAGGCATAAGCTTTCTAAACCAAAATTCTATTTGTTGAATAAATATGTATAAAATGTATAAATTATAACTTTTAAATATATATAGTCTATGGTATTTGGTTAAGCATAAGTTTAAAGGTATTTGTTGGCCGCCTTTCTGTCCAGTGGAAATAAGGAGGCAACAACAAGCTCTTCTCCATGCAGTTTAATCAGGAACCTTCATTTTTACTTCTTCTCTAGCTAGCTTCTTTTATATTCTTCTATATCTTCTTCTTACATCTTACTAGTTACATCTTTCTACTTTCTTCTTTCTTACTCCTACTTCCTACTTTGTAACCCGCGCAGTCGTCTCACCAGCAAGAAGACACGCAGACACTAGGTTCCTTCTGCAGCAACGTTTATTGTCCTCATCCAGAGGGAAAAAAGGGTCGAGCCAATAATCTGCACTGCTTATATACACCACAGTGCGGCGTGTCTGCCCATGATTGGCTGTTCGCTCATTACCCTACGTAACGCCCCAGAATGGGCCCAGACTTTTCACTCTACGCACATGCGCAAACAGTTCTCTACGCACATGCGCAAGCAGTTGTTTACTAGGAGTTGACAGCGGAAGTAGGCGCCATCTTGCCATGGCGAATGTCTCTCCAGCTTCACCGCTCCCCACACTACTTACTCCTATTCCCTACATCTTACTACATACATCTTACTTCTATCCTTACATCTTATTTCTATCTTTACATCTTACTTACTCCTATTCTTACATACATCTTACTTCTATATCTACATACTTACTCCTATCTATACATACATACTATTCTATTACATCTTACTTACACTCTATACATACTTATTCCTATCTATATATACTTACTCACTATCTATCTTTTTTTAGCCCCCAGCCCTTGTGGGTTAAATACTTTCCCTGGTCCCAATCAGCATCAGCTACGTGGCAAAGCACAATAGGCTACGGGAAAATCATGCCAGCTTGCATCACAAACTAGAGGCACACAGCTTTTCCAACTAAGGCTTGTTTATCTCAATGCTCTCTGCTCTGGCTGGAGACCAGGTGTTCAATATATATGTATAGGGTGGCAGCTGCAGCTCCCCACAATTTCCCCTTTTTGTTTTAAACGTAACAGGCAAGAGTAGAGGTCTGATCTCTGATTAATAAAGTAGGGACATTGTACAGGCTCTTTGCCAGGTGTCACCCACAGTCCAAGCCAGACCCGTCGGATACCATTTTTCCAGAGGAAGGAATGAATGGGAGAATTGGGAAAAGGGCGTAATCAGCCTGCTTCAATCAGACATGCTCTTCTTGAGACCACTAGCAGCAAACAGTGTATCCCAAGTGCACTGCTCAGCCTTACAGCCTGAACGTGATGGACGATAACCAAGCCTGTGAAAATTGCCTCGCCTCCAGGGCTGCAAATGCTTGCACTATAAAAACAGCCTGTCATTGCTGCCAAACCCGCATAGACACACCACAATGCCAATATACTGACAAGGACCAGTAAAGGACCCACGGTTCCAATACCTGTTGTTCTCAATTCAAAAGCTCTTAGTTATTTCTTGCATATTAGTTTAAGATGTTCTAGTCACACAATGTAACTTAATAACAAAAGCTCTTACTTATTTCTTGCATATTAGTTTAAGATGTTCTAGTCACACAATGTAATTTAATAACAAATTATAAGGCTTTTTATAGCTATACAATTAAATCTGGCTATTTCTTTCCCATTTCAAATATAACCATTTTACATTTTTAGAAACACAACTTATTAACAATTTTTTCTAGATCCAAAGCCCAAGGAACCGGGTAGATGACTCATCTTAACTTCTTCAAGTTGAACGAGGACGTAGAGATATGAGGGGGGTGGAAGGAAAAACAGAACTGGTCTTCTGATGTCCATGTCTTAACTGGATCAGGCTACCAGTTCAGGATACCAGGAGTTCAAGCAGGTGATTTAGATGAGGAAATTCACCAAGGCTGTATATTTCTGTAACATATAAATCTCAAAACAAACTTTCAGTATCATTAAGATATATATTTTTGTTTGATTCTCTGTGTAGTGCAGGAACTGATGGCATGTCCCTGGGGGTGACTTGGTCTCTATTCTAATTGGCACGCTTGGATCACGTGACCCACTGTGCTAGAGTCCGTTTACCTAGGTGATAACCCACAAAACTACATCTCCCATCAGTCCTTCCCAGCCATCTGGAGCCACAGCTGTTCCAAGTTTCCTTTTTAAGCTTGTTTACCCTAGGGGCAAAGGTGCTATCAGTTTAGCGCAAAAAGCTGTTGTCCCCTTTAAGAACGGCTCATGCAGACACTCAGTCAGCCTATATCATTCTAGCTACAAAGTCTGAAAAGAGCTCCATGGGTCCTGCGACTTCTCCCTTGTTAGGCAATGTTTTCCATGCTCTTGTAGCAAGCATATTAACTTGCTCATACACCTGCAGCAGATATCCAATTTGCTGCTGCGCAAACCTGCCCTGCCTTAAAAGCGTATCTAAATCCCAGGCAGGATTACCAGAGGCTTGATTAATAGCAGCCTATTCATTGGATACAGGCGGCCCTGGACCTGTGGGCTCCACCCTAATGGTGAACTTCTCCATTTTCTGTACTACCTTCTCAAGTTCCGCTTCAGAGTCCGAACCACCTTCATCAGTCTGATTTTTCTCAGACTTTGCTGACCTCTCTTCCTTCTGCTGTTCTAACGCTTCCTGCCCCTTCTCTACTGCTTTAGAACACACTTTATTCTCCAAGCAGCTCCCAATCAGTTTCCAGATTGGACGCACTCCACCTTTTTTTTTTTTCTGCACTTCACCTTTTATGATTCCTTCCTCCCAAGTGAATTCCAATTTCTCCCTAATGACACTGCGAACCAAGGGGCTGCAATACCTACCTCTGACAGAAATCTTTCTAGGGTTTCTCTCTTTAAATCTATCTTTTTTGCTTTTCACTTTTGATTCGCCCTTAACGGGAGCTTATTGCTCCAAACTCAGAGACCTTTTCGCCTCTTTACCAAGGACCTTATAGCTCCAATCCCGGAGACCTTATCGCCTCTTCACCAAGGACCTTATAGCTCCAATCCCGGAGACCTTATCGCCTCTTCACCAAGGACCTTATAGCTCCAATCCTGGAGACCTTATCGCCTCTTTACCGAGGACCTTCCCTTTTGTCCCACCTTACCTGGGAACCTTCCAGTTGACTGCCCTGCCTGCAAGGAGTTCTGAGCCGTAAAAGATGTCCTCCATATGTCCATTCCCCGTCCGGACTTCTCCATTCCCCATACGAACTTCTTCATTCCCTGTACGAGTCACCATTTGTCCGGAGCCTTTCTCCGTGTCTAGTTTCCCCGTACGCAGACCACCATATGTCGTATGCCTTTCCTGTCCTAGCTAGACATAAGGAGGCAAACACGAGCTCTTCCCCATGCAGTTTCATCAGGAACCTTCATTTTTACTTCTTCTCTAGCTAGCTTCTTTTATATTCTTCTATATCTTCTTCTTACATCTTACTAGTTACATCTTTCTACTTTCTTCTTACTTACTCCTATTTCCTACTTACTCCTATTCCTAATCTTCCTACATCTTACTACATACATCTTACTTCTATCTTTACATCTTACTTACTCCTATTCTTACATACATCTTACTTCTATATCTACATACTTACTCCTATCTATACATACTTACTCACTCTATTACATCTTACTTACACTCTATACATACTTACTCCTATCTATACATACTTACTCACTATCTATCTTTTTTTAGCCCCCAGCCCTTGTGGGTTAAATACTTTCCCTGGTCCCAATCAGCATCAGCTACGTGGCAAAGCATAATAGGCTGCGGGAAAATCATGCCAGCTTGCATCACAAACTAGAGGCACACAGCTTTTCCAACTAAGGCTTGTTTATCTCAATGCTCTCTGCTCTGGCCAGAGACCAGGCGTTCAATATATATGTATATGGTGGCAACTGCAGCTCCCCACAGGTATTAAAAAGCCAAAGCAACATTAGATGATGCTTCTGGGTTATAATATAAAATATTGGAAGAAATGTCTGTCTAGCAATAAGTCTTTGTAGCTCAAGAAAGAAGAATGAAGGCTAGGTCTTTGATATTTACTTGATAGTTGATCAATGTTTTTAACTCAGTGGTTTAACTTTTTAATATAATGGATATAAACAGTTGCATTTTTGACCAGATGTATATTCAAAACCATATAACCAAAATTATTTCTATTATTATCATTGTTATTATTATCATTGTTATTATTATTATTATTATTATTATTATTATTATTATTTCTGTACTGTGACTGGCCTTTTTTTTAATTGGTAGATACAGGAATTTGAAGGAGAATAAAGCAAAGTTTCTGGAGGATATTTCCACCTATGGAGATGCAGTTCTGCTCTTGCCAGCTTTTTCCTATCGGGCCAACACAGGCATCTCATTTAAAGTCTACCAAACACTCAAAGAATCTAAAATGAGGCAAAAGGTTCTCTTCTTCCATCCCAGGTACCTGAGACACCTTGCTCTTTTCTGGAGAACTAAAGGGGTGACTGCATACCGCTTGTCCACAGGCTTGATGGTCGCAAGCATCGCGGTGGAACTGTGTGAAAACGTGAAGCTCTATGGATTCTGGCCTTTCTCTAAGACTCTGGAACAAACCCCTCTCAGTCACCACTACTATGACAACAAGTTGCCTAAGCGTGGTTTCCACCAGATGCCTAAAGAATACAGCCAAATGCTCCAGCTCCATATGAGAGGCATCCTCAAACTGCAATTCAGCAAATGTGAAACGCCTTAACATTTCTTAGAATGAGAATAATTTCAGTAGGTGGAGTGGGTGCGTCACGGTGTCTCCAAATGTGAATGGAAGGAAGGCACAGAGAATGGAGGATTATAAAAGAGCTCCCCCACTTGGCTAGACCAAAGCACCCAACTAACTTTGCAGCCTCCACGAGTCACTCATTCTCACCTTCAAAGCTGTTTCTCTGACAATGGAGATCAAAATATTAGACTCTGATAAGTAAAATGAGATAATCTTTCAAATCGGCATAGAATTTGACTTGAGGCAGGGACTGGAGGAATGCTCCCTTGTTCCTATCCATGATAGCCATTCCTACCTTTATCAGAGTGGTAATGAAGCTACAATTGTGCCAAAGACCCTTTCTGAAGAGAATGTCTGAATCATCCGCTGAGTTCTTACTCACAGCTCTTCCTTTATAAATACATCCTTCCCATCCTCCCTCCTAATAGAGTACAGAAACAAAATACCCTTGATGATTCAGGAAGTAAAATCTTTTTTACTTAGCAATGTGCCTGCTTCTGATTCAGTTCACTTGTAGAATTAGTGTGGTTGAGGTGTTAGTTGGAAATGGGGCGTTTCTTCGCCTCTTTTGTCTATGTTTTCCTTACCTTTAGCAGTTTAAACTGGAGCTTCTTGCTTTGAGGTTCTGCTATTCTCCCTCCCACTGACAGAATCAACTCAATGACATAAAGTAGTAGTTCAAACATCTACTACTTCTCACCTGTTATCTTATCCATGAAGTTACTCGTCTGATTTTTTTTTTAAATGGTGAACATCTATTTGATATCAGACCCGAGGGCCGTCCTCCATTGGAGGATATTGTCACTGGCAGAAAAGCAGGGGTGTGCCGTTAATTGATAAGATACCACAAGCATCATTGCGACAGTCGTGAGCACAGTGCTGAAAGGACAATGGACAGAGGGGGTTAAATCTCATTCCAGCAGCATCAACCTCAATGCGTCTATGTCAGGGAAGAGTTAGTTTCACAATGAAAACTAGAAAATGAGCCAATTCTTAGCAAATTAAGTGGATTCTGAGTAAAAGAAATAGAACAGGAGGAGAAAACTGTTCCCTTGATTCTGATTATCCAAATGAGTATGCTGGAAGTAGAATGTGAGGCTGCCCTAAACCTCTGTGTTGGGAGAGAGTACAGCACATGGGCATGGCAGCTCTTCCCCACACTGCTGCAGTGTGAGTAATTCAGAGCCAATCGCTTCACAAGGAATGCTTAGGATGGGAACAACTCACACATGACTCCAAGGAGAGAGGAATGTTTTCATGAGAAACTACACTCATAAGCTAAGCATGAATTTTGAGTAAAATTTGAGTAGATGTTAAATATGAGCTGTTTACACCCCTTACTAATGTCCCACTGATACCATTTAATGTAAGAACATTTAAGGTATTTGAATTACTACATATTTATGTGTGTATATTCTCTTCATCCATGGATGTTCTCAAAAAATAAGAGTATAGGAGATGAGGTCCACATGCCAAGAAAACTATAAATTTTACTCTTTAATTTTTACCTGAGCCAACTTGTTGTTTATCAAATGCTTTTTTGAAGAGACAGTACCCTGTGAATTCTTCATTCTGATACAATGTCACCTTGTATTTGACATTTGTAATGTTGTTTCATGTTTACATCTCTTTCATTCTTTTATAGCAAGTCAAATTTATTAGCTGTAGACCAGATGTTCATATATAAATATTTTGCAAAGGGTAAAAGGCTTTTCTGTTAAGTAAAATCAAATTTATTATTTTCTTCTGATGAATAGAAGCTCTTTTATGATGCTGCTAATAGATTTAATTAGCTTTAGTCTCCTAGCAACATTGGTAATGTTTCAATCATGCTATTAGCAAAGAAATCTTTTAAAAAGTAGATCAGAAAACTATTATTTTTATAGTTAACAAAAATGTTTCTCAAAATATTTTTTGCTTAAGTAGAAACAAAGTCTTTTTGATGGTGTTGGCAATATATGACTGAAGAACAAAGGTAGGAGACTACAGTGACCTGAAATATTAGTCAATGTGGAAACACTACAAATTATTCTAACAAATACTATGTCTTATCAGGAGGCTTTGAGCTTATTTAGTGTTTTCCTACATAAGATATTATTTTAACTCCAGAGACTTTTTTCTCTAGAATATCAAAATAAACAGACAGACAAAAAACTCCAGTGTCATACACATGGGTTCCAGAAATTCTCAAAATAATGCGAGGTTAATATCACGATGACAGGCTGTTGCAACATTAATCAGTAGAAAATGGAATTCTTGAAGTTTCTAGAAAAGCACAGACTTCTCCACATATTTCTTGTTTCATGTTTGTGCTGCTAAACCTGAGAAAACATCTGAAATTTTACAACTCTACCTGGATTTACATAGGAGTAGTCAGAAGATGTTCTGAGATTTCCTCTGTGCTGTGGTTGGATCTCATGTTGCTTAGTCTGTAGAGCAGCTACAAGTGGAGTTTGGAGTTTATCATCATCACCATTATTATTATTATTATCATTATCTGGTCCTTTGATTGTAATGTGACACTTCCAGCAAGTCACTGCCATGGAACATAAAGCACTGTGACTGATAGTCCACAATTCCCAAAGCTGACTGCTGGTTTGGGCCGTGAACTGGATGTGTTGCATGCCACCTGCGTTGTCTCCAATGTGTTCCTCCTTTGATTCACATCCCAGATGGATTTTACCATAATTTGAGGCTTCTGGCTGTTACTCATACTCTCTTTAGAAGAGTCTACATCGCTGGGCGGTGGTGGTGCACGCCTTTAATCCCAGCACTTGGGAGGCAGAGGCAGGCAGATTTCTGAGTTTGAGGCCAGCCTGGTGAGCTCCAGAGTGAGCTCCAGGACAGCCAAGGCTACACAGAGAAACTCTGTCTCGAAAAAAAAAAAAAAAAGAAGAGTCTACATCTAACAGAAGTGGGTGGCTCATTCACATCAGGGGACTTCCTACCTGAGTGACCATGGCTTTCCCTCTGTTTCCTGGCGATCTGTCATAATGCCCTTTATCCCCCCCACCAAACCAACATGATTGAACATGTTCTAAAATGTGGAGCATATGAATTAGGATAATTCAGTATATCAGTTTATTTAGCTACATAAATTGTAAAACAAAACTCAGTTCTTTTTTTTCCTTAATGGTGGATGATAACATCTCAACCTTCCACCAAGATCTAATCATAAAAATGACCATCAACTCCTTGTAGACTTGTAGATTAACCATATGGAATCTGATAACACTGTCAAGAACTCTGTGTGGCAAGTACTGTGTAACTGCTGGTAGATGGGTTAAATCTTATATTCTGATATTAAATTCTAGTTCATCAATAGCCATTCAAGAGAGGTAGTCTGATTATTGGTGCTAGGTAATGGTAGACTTTCAGGAGTTTTAGGATACCACATGCTTCTAGGCTCTAAGAGCTTGCTTGATTTTATTTTCTGTTTTTGTTTGTTTGGACAATGTAATAGAACAATAAAATTCAAAAATAATTTCTTTCCAAATCCAAAGGAAAATACACATCCAAGTTCATCATATATAGTGCTGCATGCAAAAAGGATTCTGTGGACAAATGTATAGCTGGTTTTTTTTTTTTTAACTCCCAGCAAAAAAAGAAAAGGCAGAACATAAGTTTCATGACAGATTTTGCTCTACATGTACTTTTAAACCTAGTAAATGTGTGGACTTTCAGCAGATAACCAAGGCCATTGTTCCCTGAGGACTTCCTTTGTATGGAATTCTGAATTGAGCCATAAATCAGACCCAATTTTTTTTGAAATTTTTTACTTGCTTCCAAAAAAAAAAAAATCTTGCTATTAAATGCTGTATCTTGTCACTTATTCTGAATCATCCTAGGAAATTCAGAAAACTTTGGGAAAATTGAGAAAGTTGCATATAACAGGTATGCTATGATCTTATGACTATTGCAGATGTATAGTTTTGATGTGATACATTCAATATTTTATTTATGTAATATTATATAAAAGCATTATTTTGCTATTAAACATTGAAGACATTGCAAGAATCTGTTATATCTGATAGACCTAGGGAGAGTCCTTCTTTATACTTAATCCCCATATCCAGGTGTGTTTAGTATTTCCTGTTTATGTGTGGTTCTGAAGGGTGGATAAAAATACCTCTTGACCTTTTGTTACTCTGGGTCATTACTCTACTAGGACCATCTTGATTTTATAAAAATACTCCAATGGTGTACGATGAAGATGTCACTGCTTGTGTGGTGGAACAGTCAAACTCTTTAATAGAGAGTGTTGGAATATACATCATTATATGGGAAGAAATGTGTGCCTGCCCAGCACCATGTCAGATGAGAAGCCAGGCTCCAGATAGATTCAAGGATAACAAAGTAACAGCATAAACTCCAAAGGGGGGGGGGTATACATTGTTACAGATTGTACTTCTGCAAATGACATACTTAATTATTTTAAGTAACTAAGCTACGAAATGACAGGTGTGACTATATTAAAATGAAATATTTCTACTCACTAAATGTCATCTCAATACTCATAGGATCATGACAGACATTTCAAGGGACTGCCCATCAAAAAGTAAAATTTTTAAACTGAGTAAATATCAACATAGATGTCATCTACAAAGGAAAAACCTGGGTAGCTAATAAGAACAAGAATTGCTCAAATTTAATAGTAAACTAAGAAGTGAAAATTGGAGTGAATGCTACGTCCATTGTATTGGTAAAAGTTAGCAATATGATTAATTCCCAGCGTTAGGAATTCAACATTTTGGAAAGCAGTTTGGAAATGCTGAATAAAGTTAGTCTTACAGTTCTTCTACAGCCCCACCATATTACTTCAGGATTTATGTGCCAGAGAACTTCCAGGGGACAAATATTAAGGCAGACGATTAGACAACAAACTTTCCACCTTGGAAAGTTAATGAGTTAAGTTTGCCACATACATAATGTAGAAACTAACACAGCAGTTAGAAGCAACTTGCTATGGAGAGATAGAATAATAATGATAAGTCTTAACATTTTAGCATAAAGGAGAATAAGCTAAAACAGTGTCATTCTGTTACCTTAAAGTATATACACTACTGCATACATATGAAGATCACATCAGATACAAGATGAGTATCCATTTAGAAGAGGGAAATGGGATGGGTTTGGGATAAAACATACATGATTATCTTTATTGCAGCCATGGACACATACATTCTTATCTCCCATAAAGTATTTTACTAACATTGAAATAGAATCTGAGATGCAAAACTGTAATTTACATAAGGTTGCATAGTAGAACAGAGTTAGCATCCAAACTCTCTTGTCTGACCATAAAGCCATTCCCCCCAGTACGCAAGCACAAAAGGAAAAGAAAAACGAAGGCCATTCTCTACAACTGACATACAGCTGACCACGTGTATTTGACCTGTGCATGATCATGAAGCCATCTCCACTAGCAACATGCATATCCATTTCTCCCAAAATGTTTCTCTGTGCTAATTTGTAATCAGTTAATCCTTCTTACTGTTTGATGTTTTTTCCCTACTTCCTAAGAACTGATCTGCTTTTTCTATAGACTAGCCTACATTTTTACAATATAGACTGTTTACATTTTTTTAGAATTTTATATAAATGAAATCATGTTTATGTACGTTCATGTGCTGTCTTGCTCTTTTTCTCAAAATGATACTATTAAGATCAATTTGTGTTTCTGTCTCAATAATCATTTTTAAATTTTATCTGACTATAATGTAAGTGTACCAAAATCTGTTTACACACTCACTTGTTTATACACAACTTTGTCATCTATAGTTGTGGATGCTACTAATAAAGTTATCTCCAACAGTCATGTACACATCATTGTGAGTGTGCATTGTTATTTCTCTGGGGCAAGATCTATGGAAATGGCTAGGTCAGATGGTCAACGTGTATCTAACACCTTTCACAACTAGTGACTAATGAACGATTTAAAATTTACTGAATTCTAGTTTATTGAGTTTTCATATTTTCTGTTGGAAATTACAAACACTTTACCAAATCCAGGGTCACTAAGATTTCCCATGTTTTTGTCTAGGGGATTTACAGCTTAGCGCTTCTATTTAGATCTGTGAGTCATTTTAAGATAATTATGTTTTATATATATTTAAAGTGTGAAGTAAAGTTCAAAGTTATTATTTTACACTTACCAAAAGTACTTTACATATATCTATCTAAACTTTTACAAGAAACATGCTGAAAAGATATTTAGATTTATTTATTTGTAAATTTTATCTACCTCCATTGATATATCTGTTTTTATGCCAATATTTCATTTTTACTGCTGTAGAATGTCATAAGTCTTGAAATAAAGTATGAGTTTTCTCTCTCTCTCTCTCTCTTGCTCTCTCTCTCTCTCTCTCTCTCTCTCTTTCTTTCTGCCTTTCTGTCTCTGTGTGTGTGTGTCTGTGTGTACTGCTATTCTGAAAATTGTTGTAAGTTTGTTATTTTTCCCTTCTTATGTTTGGTAAAATTTACCAGCAGAAATATTTAATTTCAAGCAGTTTGAATCTTGAATAGACAGGGTATTTCAGCTTGTTGGTATTTTTTTCTCTAGAGCATGATTATAATTTGTGTTCTTTAAAGAATGTGTGTGCCCTCTTACTGTAAATGGTGAAACCGAATTGCACAAAGTTGTTTGTTATTATTATTATTATTATTATTATTATTATTATTATTTACAGTTTTTGTCTAGTCTTTTCCCTGCTCTACCATCTCAGAGAACCAACTTTTGGATCTCTGAATATATCTTCAATATTTATTTTTTCTTTCTGTTTCTTTCATTTTCATTTATTCTTATAGCTGTTTTTAACATGGGAATCACAGGTATGTTTTTCTCTAGATATTATTCTCCATATTTTTATTAGGTGCTGGAGCTTAACCTTGGGGTTAGAAAAATGCTCTTCCACTGACCTGCATCCCCAGTTCAAAAAAGTTTGGATTGTGGTTTTCTCTTCATGTGCTTCAGGACACCTTCTGCCTTTCAGTGTTCCCTCTACCACAGGTTATGTAGAAATCGCTAGTTTCCAAATATTTCTCAAATTTCCCTCGGATCTGTTACTATAGATCTTTTAAAACAATATCAACATGACCAGTGAATACAAATCACATGGTTTGAATCCATTTGGATATTTCGAGACTTTTTATCACAGTCTTCTTGAAGAAATGAATTGTATGGGCAGGACTATAAAGTCTTCAGCTAGAGTCATGACTCTTTATTCTCTTAGCCCTATTAACTTTCCAGTCATGCATGTGAAGCACTGTTATTACACACATATATATCCTCTTTATCCATAGCCCAGTTATCACCCTGAACTCACTGTCTCTGCCCTAGTAATATTCCTTTACTCGAAATTCAGTTTATCTGGAATTTTCTGTATCCGTTCCAACTTCTGAGTTTTACTTTTGTCCCTTTATACTTAAAGGTATTTTATTAGAGAAAATATGTACCTGGGTTTTGTATTATAATTTGAAATTTTCCTTTTCATTTGTATGTTCACTTCAGTTGTACTTAATTGCACACATCTTGTTTCCACATGTATTAGCACCACACAATACGTTGTTACCGGGTTCTTTTCTCCTTAATCTGTCATTCAAACACACACACACACAATATATATATTTATTTATGTATGTATTTATTATTAATTTTAGGTTAGTATACAAGGCACGTATCATAGCATTTTCATACATATGTATCATATTCTCCTCATTTGCTCCACTCCATCACTATCCTACTCCATGTCCATGGCTGGCTGGTTTTCTGCTATCCTCAGTTTACCACTAAGTTTTCATGTCACATACATTCTGCAGCTCTTCTTTACAGTCGTTCTCACCACCCATGATTCCCTTTCTCTGTCCATGACCTACACACATATGTAAATGTATTTATATATATAAATAAATTTAAATATAAATTCTGCATATGAGAGAAAATATGGTATTTACCTTTCTGAACCAGGCTTGTCTGTTTAAAATAGTGATTATGAGCTTCACACATTTTTTTTTTCCTACAAAAATCCATTCCTTTGTTTTTGTTCATGGCTTCATAAGATTCCTTTATGTGTATGTATCACGTTCTCTTAGTCCACTCATTGCTGATGAACGCTGAGCTGGCTCTGTCTTCTGCCTGTTGTGAGCAGAAAACCATGGAAACAGTTACCATGGAAGAGTGTGCAGCCCTGGTGTTTGCTGCTCACCTTATGATTCACGTTCAAGGTGGGATAACCAGCTCCTGTCATAGTCTGCTGGGCAGCTACACCAATCTCAGCCTGTGCTGCCTCATTTAAAACTAAAGTCTTTGGGTTTTTTTCTTGTGTCATTCTGACATACTTTTTAGGATGCTTTTAAAGGTAGATCTGTACTTATGCTGTCTTTGTTTTTAGGCAGGGTTTTACATAGCTCATCTGGCCTTACCTTCCCGAGTAGCATGTGCCAACACACTTAGCTTTATTATTTCCAGTATACAAATGAGAAAATTGAGGCTAAGAAATTTACCTAAGAACATATACTATCCAAGTGTCAGAGCCAAGATTCAAGTACAGAACAGATGCCCAAAGGCTGTGAGCTCAGGCAGCATTTCATCTGGTATAGTTTTGCTGTCATTGATGATGTTTGTTTGAAAATATATTATCACAATGTTTACAATTTTAGACATTTACCATTATCACATTGAAGTTGTACTTTTACCATCATATTCCTTATCAAACTTTCCAAATTCTAATTTTCTAGCCTGAGAAATAATTTAAGGATATATATTTACATACTAATATAATAAATATATGTAAATATTAGACAACATATATTTAATATACAATGCATTTGCATAATGCAATTATTTAAAGATATATATCTACTCCTGAGTTCATATATATATATCACATGCATGTGATTTCTAATGAGGTATCACTGAATGGTTATATTACCTGATGTTTATTATATTATTTGTGTTGTATCTCAAAGAACTAACATCTTTAGCTCAGCTACTACTATGTTCTTTGGTGGTTAATACTGCTGGTCTCATTTGATGTGGAAATATAAGTAATCAAAAATCAAAGATAACTGTAAACAAAACTAATAGCAAGTTTGCAGGATACAGACAACCAGTTTCAAACTTTATTAGCATACACTAAAGATGTATGCTGTGCCAAGCTCTTCTATATAATGCTTTTCTTGTGTTACTATGAATTTTCCCAAGGTTTCATAGTAGTTATCTGATTTCACAGATGAGAAACCATAAAAGACTCAAGTTCTTTCCACTGAAAATAT
>NW_022196897.1:1693729-1696229 GCF_008632895.1 Mastomys coucha | reverse complement strand
ACCCATCTCACTGAGTTGCTTCTTGGTAATATAGTTTAACACAGCAACTCAAGTGGAATAAGAACAGGAGCACTGGCTTGTCATGGGAACTCAGGAGGTTTTCAGTGTATTTTGACTACATGGGGGAAAGGATTTGGGGTTTTGAACGTGCCAGTGCTGGCTCAGTGCTTTGTACTCTTCTTTAAATCACAATTCCTTTGGGGAAGGTGAACATTTTAAAATATCACTTATTTTTCTTTTCCTTTGTGCCAAAAGGTATGCTCCATGGATTACCTTCATAAGTTAAATGTTTTCAGTGTTTTAAAGGCAAGAGCACCTGCCATCTAACAAAGTGATTGTTTAACTTTTGCCGTTTGTACTGGCTGGTTTTGTGTGTCAACTTGACACAGGCTGGAGTTATCACCGAGAAGAGAGCTTAGTTGGGGAAGTGCCTCCATGAGATTCAGCTGTGGGGCATTTTCTCAATTAGTGATCAAGGGGGTAGGGTCCCTTGTGGGTGGTGCCATCCCTGGGCTGGAAGTCTTGGGTTCTATAAGAGAGCAGGCTGAGCAAGCCAGGAGAAGCAAGCAAGCCAGTAAAGAACATCCCTCCATGGCCTCTGCATCAGCTCCTGCTTCCTGACCTGCTTGAGTTCCAGTTCTGACTTCCTTTGGTGATGAACAGCTATATGGAAGTAAGCCAAATAAACCCTTTCCTCCCCAACTTGCTTCTTGGTCATGATGTTTGTGCAGAAATAGAAACCCTGACTAAGACACCGTTCTTAAAATGATTCTAAGTAAAATTAAGATTAGATGTTAATACTGCCAGAGAAATTATACAACTCTCACAAGCACCAAAACAGAAAAAAAGAAAGGAAGAAGAGAAAAGAATCAATGTGAAAAACGGTACTGGTCTAAGTTACAATGTTCTCAAGTCAAGCTTTCCAAGGGGAAGCACCAATGCTTATTTTTTTTATTAATTATTTTATTCATTTATATCTCAAATGATATCCCCCTTCCCAGTCACCCCTCCACAAACCCCACATCCCATAGCCTTCTTCCTTTCCCCTTTGCCTCTGTGAGGGTGTTCCTTTACCCACCTGCTCACTCCCACCCCCAGGTCCTGGCATTCCCCTACACTGGGGCATTGAGCCTTCACAGGACCAAGGTCCTCCCCTCCCATTGATGCCAGATAAGGCCATCCTTGGCTACATATCCAGCTGGAACCATGGATCCCTCCATGTGGTTGGTGGTTTAATCTCTGGGAGACCTGGGGGAAGGGGTCTGGTTAGTTGATATTGTTCTTCCTGTGGGGTTGCAATCCCCTTCAGCTCCTTCAGTCCTTCCTTTAGCCCAATGCCTATTTTTTATATTGATAAAATGCTTCTTACATAACACTGACGGAAAGTAAAAGTTTCACTGTACATGTTGAAAATAATTATTAACATTTGGGCTGCATGTAGGAAAATAAGGAAATGGCTCTCTGATAATTGCTCTCTCTCTCTCTCTCTCTCTCTCTCTTTCTCTCTCTTTCTCTCTCTCTCTCTCCTCTGCTTCTTTCTTTGTTTCTTTTTGTTTGTCACTCCTGATTTTTGAGAAGCTACTAAAAAATTCAGTTAGTAAATATCTTTGGATTAATATATTTGTTTTATTATTTGCTTTAAAATTATTTTTGTCATGACATGTTTACAGTGCTTGCATTTGCAAAAAATAAATATTGGGTATAAATGTCCATTGAATACATATGGCTTCAGCATATCGTATTAGCATAATGACAGCTCTCTTATAAGAAATTAGTTGCTTGTAATTGACCAAAACTAAATTCAAGCCTAGGAAAATAACTTTGGTGATTTTATTAAACTGTAACTAACTTTCCCCAGGCTCATGATCATTTCATTGACTAGTTTTAAGTTGTTACTAGTTAGTTTTACCTCTTTTATAGGAGGGGAAGGAAATGGAATGTTCAAAAGAATAGGAACTTGAACTAATTTATATGGTAAAAATAGGAACTGGGGGAAATATTTGTAGTAATTTCTATTTTGAAATAGTTTGTATTTGTAGGGAAATTACAGGAATTACATGATCAGGTCCCCTCTGACCTCCCACGAGGACCAACTCATGATTCGAGGGTACATGGGTGAGGTCATGATCCTTTGCCATAAGTCAGCAAGTGTTTTCTAAGTCTGAAGTAAGGCTGTCCTTTTACATAACCCCAATAAATTTAGCAATAGATCCCAGGAAGACAACTGTCTTCTTAAGAAACATGCTTCATTGCCTTCCATTCTTAATAAAGAATAACTGTTGTTTACATGCACTCACAGGTTTAGAAGTTTCTGTAAAGTATTTTTACAGTGGCTTCGCTGTGCTTTAGCATACTGTAGTCAACTAGCCACTTTGAGTTGTCAGGAAATATAAGTTGAAAACATTTCAGAATATCCCTTTTATGAGAATTAATTTTTTTCTTTATTTACATGTAAATTTCTCCATTCCCACTTTCCCCTCCAAAAAACAAAGAAACAAAC
>NW_022196897.1:1688641-1692717 GCF_008632895.1 Mastomys coucha | reverse complement strand
CATTTCTTTAGGTGCTTCTCAGCCATTTGGTGTTCATCAATTGAGAATTCTTTTTTTAGCTCTGTACCATGACAATTCATTTTTAGCCAGCATTTTACCAGCCTTCTTGGCCTGTAAAATATAAATTAGGAAATCCAGAGAGGAGAGCGTCAGCAGTCTGTCCCCCCCATCAAACTTACTGCAGTTGTCAAACAACAAAGAATGCCTGGGTCTTCCAAGGCCCCTTGTCTCTGGGAGTGCTTAGAGAATCCTGAGGGAGCTCCTCATAGTTTGTGTCATTGTTACTAAAGCCACAGGTTTCCTACATCTTCGTTCCACTTCCAGAAGATTTGTTAAGTTTCAAGTGTATGCGCAAGCAGGGAACTCAAGCCACCCTGAGACATGCATTCTAAGCACATATGCCTTTCTCTCCACCCAGACATGGAAAGATAAAAACTGGTGGATTCTGACATTCTGTCATCAAGTGACACACCAACCAGCATTTTGTGAGTGTAAAACATTGACACAGTCAGGGTGTCTTCATTGAGTTCTCTATTGTTGTGATGAAATACCATGACTAAAAACAATTGGGATGAAAGGATTTATTTCACATATACTTCCAGGTCACAGCCAATTACTGAGGAAAATCAGAGCAGAAACTCTGGAATCTGGAAACTGAAGCTGATACCAAGCCCATGGAGGAGTGCTGCTCACTGGTTCACTTCTCATGGCTTGTTCAGCCCGTTTTATACAGTAGCTGAGATCACTATTCCAGAAACAGTATGACTCACAATGATTTGGGCCCTCCCACACTGACCACTAAGAAAATCCCCATCTTCAGACATGACTATAGGCCAGTCTTCTGAAGGTGTGGTTCAAATAAGATTCCCTCTCCCAGATATATAAAGCCATGTCATGTTCTTGCATGATCTACCACATGTGCCAAGTTCAACATTTGTTTCAAAATCCTTGACAGATATGTAGCAAAAGTACATGTATAGTATTGGACTGTCAGAGAAGTGGTGTACCAGAAGGCACAACACTTCTTGGTTAGCATCAGCATCATGAAATCTGCTCTGACATTGCCCATCCTCAGGCGCTTCATTTAAGGCACATTCCCAAGACATGATGTCATTGGCATTTGACATTCCTGTGATTTCAAAACTGAAAGATGTTTTATTGTTATTATTAATTTGTGCTGCTGGGATTAAACTTGGAGCCCTGTACATACCACTTAGCTATGCTCCTAGCCCCCAAACTATCATATTCTTGAAGGTTTTAGTGTTTCAACTAGATATCAGATCCACTTGATTAATGTAGCTAGATTGTCTTCCTTGCTGGAGAAGGAAACGGTACTTGGCAAGCAGCCAGTTCTCAGCAATCCCTACTTGTCCAAGTTTGCCTGTCTAGCCTCTGAAGTTCTCTCCTCTACTCCCCCAACCAAGAAGCCTGTGGTCAATATCTTGCTGGAGATGTAGACAAGGAAAACAGGCCACTTTAGAAAACATGGCTCTTGGAAGAATTTCAGATACAGCTAATTATTTCTGTCAGTTGCCATAAAAATCTTCTACAGTAATTGGCTATAATTTTAAATAAATATGTTTGTCTTCAACATTAAATAATCTGAGAAGTCCAATTAGTCCAAGCTGGAGGAAATGAACAGCAAGGATGGTCATAAGAGAGTACAAATTTTTACTGTTAAACTCACCTTAATGTTGGCTACATGGTATTATTTGTTGCTAAAATATTCTATGTAGCTTCAACTCCTAGGATTTCATAATGAGGTTATGATAGAAAGTTAAATCACGATTTCCTCCATTTTCTTTCAGTTTTACTTTAAATTTTTTATTGTTATTTTATGTGTATAGGTGTTTTGCCTGCATGTTATGTCTGCACACCACATGTGTATAGTTTCTGCAGAAGTCGGAAGATGATGTCCAGTCCTCTGGAGCTGGAGTTATAGATGGTTTTGATTAGTTGGGAAATGCAGCAAGTGTTCTTTTGAGACATCTCTCCAGGCCCCTACCTTCCATCACCACCACCTGTTTAAGAGAAGGCCTCATATGTCCCAGGCAGGTCTGGAATGTATTATGTAGTTAAGGATGATCTTGAACTCTTGGTCATTCGGCCTCCATGTTCTGAGGGCTAATATTGCACATGTTTCCCACCATGCCCAGTTTATACAGTGCTAGGGTTTGACCTCAAGGCTTGTATATGCTGGGGAAGCACTCTGTCAATTAGCCCACATGCCCAACCTCTTGTTTTAACTTCTTTAATATGTTGCTGCTTTTGAATATCCAGTGAGATAAATAGAAAATCAACTTTTAAAATATAACATGTTCTATTGCATGAAAACAAATGCTCTCTTTGTTAATTCTTCATATGTTAATAATAAAATTTCTACTCTGTACTAGTTGCTAAATACACCAGTGCAATCCAAGGTATTCTCAAGAAACTCTGCTGAAGTTAAAGTTCAATAATACAGTGTTTACACAGCAAGTACAAGGCCCTGGGTTCAATAGCCGCACCCAGATATAAAACAACCTTGGATTCTAGAATTAAGGCTAATATGTTTTCACTGTAAGAGAATGTACAACTTAGTATTAATAAATGAAGGAAACATGATGGGTAATTTCCTAAAATAAATATAATTTACAAAATACACTACAATTCAGTAATCTTAAAGGGGGCTAGGCCCTAAGGATTATGGGGAATTAGAAGGGATGCCCTTTACCATGTCTGACTTTTGGCTGGTAAACGAAGGATTTTCAACATCTGTTTAAAGGCAGACACCCAGGAGTAGACAGAGATTATATATTGGATTCACCAAACTTAATTTTATTACTTTAACTCTTATTAACAATGTTTTTTCCTAATTTGTTGGTATTTATCCTGCCTCCTCAATGCAGAGAGTCTTTGGCACAAACTTCACTTAAATTTTCATGTTTTTATTTCCTATGCTCTTACCCTCTGTTGTGAGAAGGGCAGTCATTTGTGCCACCACAGACAGCTTTGGAGACTGTAAACTGTACAGGTATAGGAGGTACCACTGAGGTACCAGCATATAGCAATGGCACCTCCAAAACAGGGCAGCGATTATGGACCATGTTCATCTGTAGAGCTGTTTGGGGGATGTTAAATGATTTAGAATCCTCGCAGTCTGCCCCTAACACCCCAAGATGTGTGTGTGTGTGTGTGTGTGTCTGTGTGTGTCTGTGTGTATGTGTATGGTAGTGAATGTACCAGGAAGAAAATCTTAAATGCTGATGATGAGCAAATGCAGCTTCTAGGGAGATAAATTTAATTATTAATATGAATTTTTACTAACTTTGAAATATCTGAGGAACAAAATCATAGCCTAAAAAAAAAAGAGATTAACCTGAGCCTGTTATAAAGTATCCCAAGCCCCTTTCCTCTGAGGTCAACGACTGGCTGTCTTCTAGAGCTTATTTCTTCATTCCTGAGCTTCCGCTAGCTATCCTGTTTTTAACTGCCATGAAACTGTTCTAGTGCAGTGTCACCTTCGATAGCTTTCAGGAGTTTATAGTCCACGAAATATTTTTCCCCTCAAAATAAATTAATGGCAACTGGTTACAAAGAAATAGTAAGTTTGAAAATGTTAACATTTGAAAGAGGTGAAATTAATGCATTGGTTTTGCCTTTAAAGTAAAAGTTCAATGTTATTAATGTGTCTTTTGGTAATTATGCCTTGGGCTTAAAGATATATGTGGCTTCCAGTCATTTCTTCAGAGCTCTGTGGTTGTTACTGGTCTTTCTTTGTGTATGTTGTATACTATTTAACATGGGCTAGGTGCATTTCTATGCAAACACATGCAAACGCCAAAGCAAGGGTGTTTGTCCACTGACTTTCCCCAGATACTTAACTTCATAGACTGGGACTCGGTGGCCACATGCTCAGTCTCTTTGCCATTTGATTTGAGGAGATTCCTGAAACTTTTAGCGCAGCCACTGTTCTGGTATTCTGTCTGGACTCCACCCCCACAGTTACCTGGCAACAGCCAAATAGGCCTGGCCCACTATGAAAGGGACAGCTTGCCCCTTCCTCACTCTTTCACTCCTGCCTCTCTCTCTCTCTC
>NW_022196897.1:1674869-1688631 GCF_008632895.1 Mastomys coucha | reverse complement strand
TCTCTCTCTCTCTCTCTCTCTCTCTCTCTCTCTCTCTCTCTCTTGCCCCCTTGCTCCTCCTTTCTCCATTCTCTCCACCTGCCTCTCTCCACATGTTCATGACCAGCCTCTACTTCTCTCCTCTCTGCCTTTCTCTGCCTCTACTACTCTCTTAACTCCCTCCTCATGTCCTGGATAAACTCTATTCTATACTATATCTTCCCCTATACCTCACCATACCCCCATAGAGCATATTCTTATATTTCTTTATGTTTTTATAATCACAACAGCCACTTTCTCAGGAGATAATGAGGCGAAAACCTAGAAAATGATAGCAAAAAGTCAAATGCATTAATAAACATTAAAAGTATACTTTAGAATAAAACCAGGAAGTGTCACCAACACCTCTCAATATGTTCAATGATTCCATCTATTCCAATCTCAGGAATGTTGAGGCTAGGCATCTGAAATTGGAGGGCAGGTCACCCCCTAATCATCAGCCCTCGGCCTTTGTCTCTTCCCATCTGAGGATGTGTCTGTCATCAGCATATGCTTTCTAACTTGCCCCATCTGTACTCACTCCACAGAAAGAGAGCAGACATAGACAAATATGAGTTTGAGAGATTTCATGTTATTATTTTTGTTTTGTAAAGGCTAAACATGTATAAAGAATAATACTTCTACCTCTATGGATTGACAGAGTTGCCTGCCCTCTATTAATCACAAAGATGGCAAGTAGTAGGAAAAGAAAGGTCAAGTTGCACTGAGCTTTCAGCAGTATCTAAAAATCAGATATTTAAATTTTCTTTGCTGCTGTCATATACAGAAATTGAGTTTCTTTCTTTTTCCCTCCCCTCTCCCATCCAGTCCCCCCCTCTTTTCAAATAAATGAGACTGGATCTTCTTCTGTCTTGAGATTGTCATCCATGGCTTTAAGGCTTATGAGTCTGATCACTGCTCAGTTGTAGTGGAGCCTGGAAGGATTCATGAATGCAATTGATAGTTTCCAGCTTACTTGGGTAATAATTGCAAAAATGAAACAAGCATTGAATTAAATCTATTATAGATTTCATTAGATGATAATGTTCTCATAATTGCAAAAAGAATTCAGTAAGAAATGAAAATATATCCTTTTCATCTGTAAGTCATGCACCTAATTTACATCTGCATATTCAGATGTGTTTATACATATTTGTGTATATATACACAAAAACACTTTTATGCAGAGCCCTGTGATCCATCAGCAATGCCCCTGAAGAGACATTATAGAAATTTTAGATCTGAGTTTCTAGAAAAGTATGCTAGCATGGCATATTTTTCTACCAATGTACTATTCACTGCATTTAACATTTTAACTTAAAATCTCTCTCAAACATTGGATTTTGCTGAGTATAATCCCAAGTTACTAAGAGAAAAAGCATAATGACAATAATTACCATTTATTGAAAATACTTGCTAACAATTTATATCTCACTTAACTTTCACAATTCTCACTGTATCTAGGTCCTATTATCTTTGGAATGTGTATGTGTGAGCATTTTATTTTCTATTAACAATAAATTCACTTCAAAATACGTCACACCACAAAAGGGAATTTGCTTGAGCTTAAGGTCCTATTCAAGAGCTATTTGGCTTCATGTATGATGTGATGTAACCACCTTAGCCATGTTCCCTCTTCTGGGACCACAGTGACTTTACTTTGCTGTCTCACTTTCTCTACTTTTCCTTTAAACATACTCTACTCCATCATATCCCGATTTAATCCATAAACAAAGATACTGGCTGATATTCTCTTTTTCTTTGTTCCCTGGTGTGTTTTTAATGGCTAGACATTAATAATAATAATAATAATAATAATAATAATAATAATAATGCTTTCTTACCTCCTCAGATTGACGGAGCTACCTGCCTGTTTGTGTGTATCTGTGCACACATACAGTGCATATGTACACACCTTTATACATGCAAAGGAAAGGGGTATTGAGATGCCCTGATCTAGTACTCTCCACCTTATTCCCTTGAGAGAGGGTCTCTAACTGAGCCTGGGGCTAAGCATATTGACAGCAAATGCTAGGGATATTCTTTTCTCTTTCAAAGTGTTGAGTTTACAGACCCATGCAGCCATGCCTGGCTTTTCATGTGGATTTAAATTTAAGCCTTTATTCTTGTACAGCAAGAGTTCCTACCTATTGAACCATCTCTTTATCCCCTAATATTTATAAATTCTAATCTCTTAGAGAAGAAATTGGATGGTCCACTTTCGGTCAAGTATCTACTGTAGGTAGTAGTCACACAGTGCAAAACATAGTTGCCAGGATGCTCACCAAAGTCAGAATACAGAAACAACCTGAGTGTCCATAGACAGATAAAATGGATAGGGAAAATAAACATACATAAATATATAATACATACATTTATGCACACAATGCAAAATATGACTCAGCCTTCAAAAACGGAAATCTTGCCACCTGTGACAACATAGATACACCTGGAAGGAACCATGTTAAATTGAAACAGGCACAGAGGCACAGAAAACAGTGTACCTGTCATCCCAGCCCTTTAGGAATCTGAGGCAGTAGGATCAGGATCAGGAGTTTAAGGTTAGCCAGGGCTGTTATCTAACAAGATCCAGGCCAGTCTGTGGGTATTTTTCCTTTTCAGGTTTTGTTTTGATTTTCCTGGAGTTTTGTTTTGATAAAGAGAGAGAAAGAACATGAACTTGAGTGAATAGGACAATGGGAAGGATCTAGAAGGAGTTGGAGAAGGAAGAATAATAAAACCAAACTACACTATATGAAAATAATTTAATCTCAATAAATAAAAACAACCAGGAAGTACAGAGTCCTAGAGAAACGATTAATGAGTGATCTCATACACCCATGGAGATTGAAATAGTCTAACTTACACTTGTGGACACTGGGAGGGTAGTTGCAGGAGCAGAGGTGAAACACACACTGACCAAAGAATGCAAACTAATTTGGACAAAAATAAGATATGGACTGAATGTGTGGCTCAGTTAGTAGAGTCCTTGCCCAATGCACACAAAACCCTAGGTTTGATCATTAACACCACATAAAGCAGGCATAGTGGCTCATGCCTGAAATAGCAGCATTTCAGCTGTACAGGATCCCAACTGAAAGTCATATTCAGCCGTGGGGTGAACTCAAGGCCAGCTCCAGGTACATGACATTTCGTAATAAATAAAAAAATGTATCAATTATCAGCATTTATTTTAAAATATTGAAACAATGTGTAATATTTTAGATTCTAGTTAACAATGTCATTGTTTATTTAATGGTTGCCAAGGTACTTTATTCAAGTGTTCTCAACAATGTTCATATACACAAAATGGTGCCGGGCGGTGGTGGTGCACTCCTTTAATCCCAGCACTTGGGAGGCAGAGGCAGGCAGATTTCTGAGTTCGAGACCAGCCTGGTCTATACAGAGAAACCCTGTCTCAGAAAAAAAAAAAACCCAAAATGGTTACTATATAGATGAGATTTTATATATGCTTGATTATAGTAAATATTTCACAATGGATATGAATACAAAAGCATCACACTGTACAATTTAAATCTACATATTTGTAATTTGATTAAATTTATTTGCCTCAATATGCAGAAATAAAAACATAGCTTCCAACATTATATTGATGACAGCATGAGACAAGGAGACTACCAAGAGGAAAAACACTGAGTGGAGTCTAAAGAAAGATATTGCAACCTCGACTTTAAGCATGTGAAGTCTGGGGTACAGCTCAGTGGTTGAGTGCTTGCTTGAGATCTGTCCCAAGTGTGAGGTTAATACTGTCAAACTGACAACATCTCCAATTATGGAGGAGACAGATATCTGGACGTGTTGGAGAGGGAGTTTGTAGGTTGGATTCATTTAGGTGGGTAGACTCATATTAAATATAGCTGACACAGTTCTAAGTGATCCTGGACTAAATAGAAAGAAATGGATCTAAGCAACAGCATTTGTCACTTGTTGGACCGTGAAAGGCAGTCTGTGTTCTGGTTGAGTGAAGCTTACTCCAGAGACCCAGTGGAAAAATTCTACAAGGGACAGAACAGTAAATCTATGCCCCCAGACATGGACGCTTGACACCACAAGCCCTCACTCCATTATCCTGTGGCTAGACAATGCCCCACGATCCCAGTATTCTGGCTGGATTTCACTCCCACAGTCACCTGACCACAGCCAGGTATGCCCTGTCCCTGGGAACAGAAGGGTAGCCCAGCCCCCTATAAAAGGGTCTGCTTGACCTCTCCTCTCTCTCCTAACCTCTTAATCTTAACTTCTTGTTCTTTTCTTGTCTTTACTCTCACCTCTTGCTCACTCTCTCCCCCTCCCCTTCTCCTCTCTTCATATGGCCATGGCCGGCCTCTACTCTCTCTCTCTCTCTCTCTCTCTCTCTCTCTCTCTCTCTCTCTCTCTCTCTCTCTCTGTGTGTGTGTGTGTGTGTGTGTGTGTGTGTCTGTCTCTCTCTGTGTGTCTCTGTGTGTCTCTGTGTCTGTCTCTCTCTCTGTGTCTCTCTCTGTGTCTCTCTCTGTCTGTCTCTCTCTCTGTGTCTCTCTCTGTCTCTGTCTCTCTGTCTCTCTCTGTCTCTCTCTCTCTGTCTCTCTCTCTTTTCTATAATAAATGCCTTAAGACCATGGACTGCCTCCTTTCATTTAGACTTGCTGTGCTAGAGCAATGGATAGGCCTTCCCCTAAAGAGCCAAGTCTAGTCTCCCACAGGAAGGTCTTCCAGTGTTTCCAACTGCAAGACCAGACCAAGGACTCTCGCTCCATGCTCAGGGCAGGAACCACCGGGAGCTCCCTTTTCTCCCCGCCCCTTTATCCCTTCCGGTGGGCTGACTGAGCTGCCTCCAGGGCCTCCACTTTGTTCTTAGCTCTTCTGCAGTATCCAGAGTGTCTGGGTTGCCCAACACTGAGAACCCACAGGATTGCTCCCTCTTCACCCCTGCGGACTGTGGGTTACCCTCCCACTCCCTTTATTTCCCCAGCACCTGGAGCGGCTCCCGACTAGTGGGGGCAAAGGCAGAACCAGCTAAAACATGTCAGAACTGGTCCTGGTCTAGCCAGAGGTCTGGAACCTGGAAGACCCAGTGGGTGGCAATTTTTGCTTGCTTGGGACAGAAGGTGTTCAACCACGCCTCCTGTGCCCCTGCCTCCTGTTGCAGTTACAGCCTCCCCCCTCCCCACAGGAGAGGTGTATGATATTGGTAATGTATTAGCAACACCAAGCCTTCCTACATACAAATAAGTTTTCCCCAAGCTCTCAGTCCAAACCAATGGGAAGAACCTGCTGTCGAATCCTGAATCACCCCCAAAACTGTATATAAATCCTACCCAGGGAGTTAAAGGTATGCAAGAACTACTCCATCATCTGAGCCTTTTGTTCCAAGAGTTGTAACACTTGGGAAGAGGTCTGCTCTCCCAAAACTCAGCCTGAAGCACTACTCACTGGCTAGTCGGCCTCTCGTCGATCCAGCCCGACCCAACTCAATGCAGGGCAGCATGGAGTGAGTGACCTGGAAAGCATGGCAGAGATGGAGGTGAAGCCAACTGCAGCAGCAGAAGCAACAGAAGAGACTTCTCCCTTCGCTGGAACTCTCGAACCAGGCCAGGTCAGAGATCTCGGTGGAAAGTCTCTGGTACACAGGCCCACAGTCACTATCTGCTTCCTAACTGTAGATACAATGTGACCAGCCACCTCAAGGTCCTGACACCATGATTCCCTGCCTTGACACACTGTGTCCTCAATATGTGAGTCAAAGTGAACCCATCTTTCTTTAGGTTGGCTTTGTCACAGCACTGAGAAATGCAACATGCCCAGCATCGCAAAATGGAGGGAGGAACAGAGATGGAGGGAGAGAGGGGGAAAGGAAAGGGGAGAGACAGAGACAGAGAGACAGATGGAGAGAGAAACAGAGGGAGAGAGGGGGAGGGGAGAGGCTGACAAAGAGACAGAGACAGAGAGAGACAAAGAGATAGACAGAGGGAAGGGTAGAGGGAGCAGGGAGAGAGAAAGAGAGAGAGAGAGAGAGAGAGAGAGAGAGAGAGAGAGAGAGAGAGAGAGAGAGAGAGAGAGAGAGAGAACAATTCAGGTAATGCTGCTAAATCTAGACAGAAGAGCCCGTTTCATTCAAGTTCATACAAATCCAAAAGCTAAGTTGTTTGACTTGGCTGTTCAACATCAGGTTCGGTATTAATTGGTAGTTCTTGGAATCAGCATCTTGTGCCTTTGCTGTCTGGTGTCAGATGGCTATGAATCCTAAATAAATAGGAAACTCATCACTGTCATAATCTCAGTTAATTCAGAGGTTTTAATAAATTTTCAGTTAGCTCTCCCTTTCTTAGGATTTCCTCAACACTAAACACACATTCAAGAAACAAAATTTTAAAGCCTTTCCATTAATTTATTGTCCTACTGAATCCAATGGAAAGCACAGAAATTATATATATATATACATACATATATATATATATATATACATATATATATATAAATAGATATATACATAGATATATATATGTATATATATATGTATATGTATATATATATATAAATAGAGAGGGGGGATGGAGGGAGAGAGTATGATCTCATACCTCCTCTTTTTATACCTTCTTCGGTAAAATGTTGGAAGATATGGGTTTTTTTCCTACATATTGAGGCAAATAAAATTTTACTGATTGACAAATAAGTATGTGAATTTAAGGTGTACAATTTTTTTTATTCATATGTATTGTGACCTATTTACCACAATCAAGATTGACAGGATGGCTCTGTGTGTGTGTGTGTGTGTGTGTGTGTGTGTGTGTGTGTGTGTGTTATACATATGTAAAACCTTTAAAGTCATGGAGAAAGTAGAAATGAGCAGTCCCTCAGGAAAATGCTGGTGCAGTATTGCTCCTTGGGATGAGGGTTCCTTGACATCTTACCAGAGAAGTTCTACTAAGATGGAAACAATGAAGCCATTGGGATCCAGCTGGTTTTCTGGCTATGGCACTTCTGGTCTTCGAGTCAAAGGGAAAGCTACAAATAGTAAAATGTTTGCTGTCAAGAGGAAAAGAGAGGTTTTATGATTCTGGGAAAACTCTAGGTAATGAGGGCAACCCTAGATGACAAATTCCACTCAGGAAAGCAGAAGCTTGTAACCTCCCAAGGAGGGACGTGATCCCATTCTGTGGCACTTGAACCTATCTAAATGGAAACAGGCTGTCCCATAAAAACAGCACAAATTCAACATACAATGGCTTTTTTGATGTGGATTTACTATCCTATAGGGCCCTCTAGGGACTGAACTGCAATCATAGAAGCACATTTCAATCAGACCCTAGAACCTGAGGTGAACCCCAAATGTTCAGACTGCACAAATTCATTCTTGCCATCAACAGCTCTTCCTCAATGTGTTCTTTGACTTCATCCTCTGGGTGCAAGGCTAATATCTGTGGGGTAAAGGAAGAAGGAACCATTATATAGTCTTAAAGGATTATTACTCTTTTAGCCGAGAGCAGCTATCATGGGACGGAAGTCTTGCAATCACCACCATCTTATGACAGCTTGCACTGTGGTAAAATCAGCTTTAGTCCTCTGCTGAAATGAAGGATTAGCAGAATTGCAGGCACTGAAATGGCAATTTGATGTAAGCTTCTATTTTCTGCAGTTTGACAGTGAAGAGAATGGTTGGCTCTGTATGACCCCAGAGACACCCAGGAGAATGCTTAATACAGCCACATGGAACAGCATTGGCTCTAATAGACAGCTCTTCTTTATTATATACAGGATGCTACAAACAAATTATAATTGCTGCAAAACTAAAAGATTACAGATCAGAAGCACAGGTCATTAATGAATGGATCTGACTGGTAACCAGAGCTGGTGGTAATATTCACCCACACCTAATCTTTAAAAGCTTTCTAGGGATATTTTAGATTGCTGATAGGTCAGCATTCCACTTTGTTTCATAGGGAAATGAAATTTTTAACTTAAGTAGATATTTCACCCTAAAAATGTGCACTAGAGAAGGTTCTCCTATTCATTTGCTTAGCACCAGCCTAAGCCCCCAGTACTCATGAATGTCAGCCCACGTAAGTGCTAGGGAAGATAATTCTAAACATTCTTGTCTATATCTTGTTTAGAGTGAATCTTCTATATTATAAATAATCTGGGGGAACTGATTGATTCATAAATTCATCTATGTGGTTTGAGTGACTGGGAAAAATAAAGAATAAAGAATAGTGTTTCTTTTTAGATAAGCTTGGTCACATCCAGGGAGGTTTGGCCATAGGGAACTGTTTCTAAAAAACTGAACAGTTTAAAATGACTGAAATAACACTTGATGATGAAAAGAACGTTCTCCTCTCTATGTCTCTTTCTGTCTCTCTGTCTCTCTGTGTCTGTCTCTGTCTCTCTGTCCCTCATTGCCTCCCACCCTTCCTCCCTGTCCCCCTCCGTCCCTGCCTCCCTCCCTCCTCTCTCCTTTTCTTCAATATGTCCATGATGCACATGTGGAGGCAATTTCAGAAGTTGTTTCTCACTTTCCAGCTTGTCCTAAGGCAGAATCTCATTCTTTCTGCTGCCTCCCAGATCATTCCCTTAGGAATACTAGAATTACAGATGTGTGCTACCACATCTAGCTTTTGATGTGAGTTCCAAGAATCCAAATTCAGATTGTCAGAGTTGTGTATCAAGCACTTACCCACTAAGCCATTTCCCCAACCTTGCTCTCCTTTCTCAGGCTAGACATTAATCCCCTAATGCTTCCAGCATCCTGAGATATGGTAGTTCACAGGGAATGTCTCTATCTACAGATACACATACACCTTTGGATACCCATGAACTACGTTCTGATTGTAATGAATTTTGGGTTGCTAAACAGGTACCATCAGCCAAAATGAGCATTTGACCTTATACTGTAAAAGTCATATTTATATTTATGACCCCTGAGCCTATACGTTTCTTTTTAATAAGGTCTTCAGCAGTAGTTTCAACAGCAGTAATTCCAACATGCAACTTTTAAATTTTCATTGAAAAACAGAAAGCTAAGTAAATACCCTAACAAAACTCATTCAATATTATACAAAAGAAATATTAATTAGAGATTTGTCTGGTGTTATGCAAATTAGTTATTTATTGCCTATGTCATTTGTTCAAGCTGGTACTATTTATCAGGTGCCTCCTATAGTGGGTATCAGCTAAACTTGTAAGTTGAACCCTTACATCACACATGATAAACTTTGTAGGATATATAAAAATCATATTCAATATGGATCATGTGGATGTTAGACAGGCTGGGGAATGTGGTGTAGAGAAAGCCAGTACTTCTACAGCTGAGCAGCCTAGATCAACTCCATAGAACTGTCAGGACATCAAAGTACATCGGGATAAGTCAGTAGCGGGATGTGGGGACCGCATAGTGTCACACTCAAAAGAGGTTGAGAGCAATGTCAGTAGCAGAGAAAATTAATCCTCAGCTTCACATCACAAGGCATCATGAATTATGGGGACACTTATTACTGAAAAAAAAATCAACTGCTGATTATTTGTTTAACGCTACAAGACTTGTGGTGTCTCCAAGTATGTGGCCACTTGGCATGTATCCAAAGATAAATCATGACTCCTGTGCTTGAGACTATGACAAACCAGGCAGTCAGGAGAGATGTAGAATAAAGAATTCTAATTAATAAACGTGAAAGTGAAACCTGGTATGTGAAAAGTGTGACGGCCATTGGATGTGTCACAGCTCTTCTTATGTCTCTGTCCCCCGCTGGGCATCCACAGCGTGTCACTAGTAAGGATCTCAGGGTGCCCTGAGATTTCACCCAGGCCCCGCCCATCCTAGTCTGCTGCCAGCCAATGAGGCTAGGGAAGCAGAAAGCAGTCATTTCTCCTAGCTGAAGACTCTAAGAGTCTCAGACTCTACGATGCTCTGAGCATCCCTGTGGTCCTGATGAGACTCCCCTGAGGTTTGAGGGCACCTCACTCTGCTCCTCTTTGTTCTCCTTTCTCCTGTTGCAGACGCTATTCTCTGAGTGTAGTCTGAAGGCTCTACCTCCTCACTCTGGCTTGTTTGGCTTTGTTGGGAGAGGATGTGCCTAACCCTTCAGCGACTTGGTGTGCCAGGGTGGGGAGATACGCAGCGGGACATCCTCTCAGACGAGATCAGGGGATGGGGGAAGGGACTATACAAATAAATTAATGGGAAAATCGATATCCTAGTACCATATAACTCTAAACCATTTAAGTCTGGAGAGTTGCCTTTTAGACATGTCTTTATACATGCAAACATATAAAATGGCATGTAAACATTATAACATTATTCAGTCAGTCTTGGGCTCTCATTACTGTCCCTGTTTTCTCTACCTCATTCCTCCTCCTTTGCTCCCCCCTTCTCTTTCCTCTCCTTTTTCCTTCCTTCTAAAGATTGGCATTGCTACCATATTTTCCCCTTGTTACTTGGGTCCCTAGTGTAACAGTTATGTATCCCTGTGGCCTGTGCTTCAGACTCCATGATGTCACTTGGCTAGGGCATCTAAGCTCTGCATGAAGATCTAGCTACTGATCCTGCGTGTTCTGTCTTCAAGTCTGGACCTTCGTCGGCTACTGGGAGATGAACTCTGAACTGTTGGAACATTCTGACTGATGTTAATTTTTTTCCATACTACATTCTTGAGTCATATGGTAGTAGTTTAAAGAGATAATTATGCTAGCAGCAGGATTTCCAGGAAAGCCTGCTTTTATTCTTCATGGTTGAGGGCATTCTCTTAAACACTAAATGTATTCCTTACGTACAGACTCTCAATAAAAGGCCTGGTGCTCAAAGGCTCAGGTGCACTCCCCTGGCTGGTAACACCTCAGAGCAGGGCTTCGCATGATTTCTGAGAGAATTAAGTGTATCCATGTGACTCCACTGGGCGAGAACATCTGCAGTTTGCACCTGGTTTCTCATGGACTCTGCCCCACAGGCCTTCTGTCTTTCTGATTTAATACAAACCCTGTCCTTGCAATAAATGACAGCTCTGAGGACAGTAATTTTTCTAAGTGTGGCCTTGAGCATGCCACACTCAGGCTCCACCGTTCCCATCTTTCACCAGGTGCTATTCTCACCATGATCATCGATTCTGCAGCGCAGCCACCTTCCTCCTATTGCATTCCCTACAGATCCTGCTTTTGTTTTGATGTTTTTTTTCTCCTGTGAAGTATCTAGGAAGTGGGCCTCCTTCATCCAGATTAAGGGGGACCATTCTGTGTTTATTCAATTTTATCAGTCTGCAACCAGAGAATGATTTCTTAACATTTTTCATTTTTTAAAATGTGCTGGTTTTCTTTGTCTGTAGACAAATACTTTGATAATCTAACACTATCTACCCTTTATCATGACATGAAACCACTACAGCAATGTCTACAGACTTCAGACGCTGACTCTCCGCTGCTTCCCACAAGACAGCAGAAATGAAATACATTCAAAATTGTTTTATTTTTCTTTAATTTTCTCTCATCCTCACAAGTCCCAGGTTTGACTTGATTTCATTTTGTATTTATTCATTTCTTGTGTATATGTGTGTGTGTGTGCATGTGTGTACATGTGTGTGTGTGTGTATGTGCACGAGTGCATGCATGCATGTGTGCTCCTGTGTGTGCACTCATGTTTTGCCCTCATATATTGATATATACCTCATGTATTCCAATGCCCATGAAGGATCAGGTCCTATGGAACTGCAGTTACAGACAGTTGTGAACAGCATACAGAGTCTGGGAACAGAACTCAGATCCTCTGCAAGAACAAGAGCTCTGACTACTGAGGCATCATGCCAGCTGCACCTGGTTTGCCTCTTCTGCTGACATTTCTTTCACGGTGTGTAGAAGAAGGCAACTACACACAGTTCATATATAGCTCAGGTTTTTGAGAGGCAAGTTGAGTCATTTATAAAGTTAGGGACAAGGAGTAGGGGGGAGGGGACTTAAACAACTCTGTAAAACCAAAAAGTAAGGGAGGTGTGGTCTTCTCATTGTCACAAGGTCAGCCAGCCACAGCCTGAGTAGATCATTTGTCACCCGGAGGATGAGTTCATTTTCAGCTGACATGAAGAAGATCAGCTTCCTGTAGCAAATGTTTTCAAGTGCTATAGTTAAGCTGCTGTATTATAAGCCTGGTTGTCAAATACATATTTCTCAGTAAGTCTTGTTTTGTTTCTTGTTTTCCTTACAATTACCTCATTTAGGAACAACTAATTGAGCTCACAGTTTAACCTTCAGGACTGAGCCTCTAGCAAGTATTGAAATGTTGCTTGCTTGCTTGCTATTTAACAAGTTCTAGGGTGGCCAGGGTGGAGAGATTCCTCACCTCCCTTCTTATCTTTGTGGGGAGACAGCCTCTGGGCAGAGGAGCTCAGGGCGCTAAGATTCATTTACTCCAGGTTTACTATCAAGTGGTAAGTTAGATTTCTGTAAAATATATGAAGTAAATCTCAGGCTTCTAACCTTCAGAGTCCACTATTCTTTATTTAAATTCAGTAACATCTAAATTTCAAGGTCCATTACTAGTTTAGCGCTGCTTGTAGCTAAAACCCCCCAATAAATATTATTCAAAGGAAAGATCTGTTTTGACTGAGTGTTTCAGCCTGTCGTGGCAGGAGGCATGGCTGAGCAGCTTAGCACATTCGGCCAAAGCCTAGCAGAGACTTTTCTTATGGACAGGGATCCATGACCACCATAGAAAGCAGGGTCCCTGTGCCTGGGACCCTTTCTCCCCAGCTGGGCCCCCACTCTTCTACAGTAGCAACATGAGATGAGGAACAAGCATCCACAGCATGAGAATCCTCGTGTTTCACTACTGCTGTGAGGAAACCCCATGACCAAAAGCAACTTGGGGAGAAAAGGGGTTTATATCATTCACAATTCCATACAACAGTTTCTCATTCAAAAACGTGAAGGAAACAACCTGGAGGCAGGAGCCGATGCAGAGACCATGGTGTGGGGTTGCTCCTCAAGGCTTGCTCAGCCTGCTTTCTAGTAGAACCTAGGACCACCAGTCCAGGGATGGCACCACCCACAATGGGCTGGACCATCCCCCATCAATCACTAGTTAAGAAAAAGCCCTGTAGCATTTCTCGCTGTATTTCCTAAAAGTTTCGACCCTTTACAGTTCCTCATGCTATAGTGACCCCAACTATAAAATTATTTTTGTTGCTTCTTCATTAACTGTAATTTTGCTACATTTATACATTATAATTCGAACATCTGTGTTTTCCAGTGGTTGTAGATGACCTCCGTGACCCACAGATTGAGAAATACTGCCCTACAGGCTTGTGTACAGCCTGGTCTTATAGAGGCATTTTCTTAATTGAGATTTTCTTCACTTAGACGGCTTTAGATTGTGTCAAATTGACAGGAAACTATCCAGCACACCTTATATGGAACTTTCACATAAAGTTCCAAATCATAACAGCCACTAATTTGTTTTCTCTTTGCTGTTCTCTAGTTTCTGATGCTCATTTGAGATATTTCTTGCTTGGTTTAAAGTGTTTAAAGTGTGTGTGTGCGTGTGTGTGTGTGTGTGTGTGTGTGTGTGTGTGTGTTTCTGGAATAAGGCCCATTAATTATATTTTTAGAATACCACACATATCTAAAAGTATATTTTTGTTCATTGGTACATGGATACATTTAGATGGACATAGTCTTCCATCATACATTATACTACTTAGTGGCTGTCTTAGTCAGGGTTTCTATTCCTGCACAGACATCATGACCAAGAAGCAAGTTGGGGAGGAAAGGG
>NW_022196897.1:1662634-1674756 GCF_008632895.1 Mastomys coucha | reverse complement strand
CAGCCAGTACAATTGACCCCTTGTCAACTTGACACACAAACACATCACTGTTAAGCCTCAACCCTTACGTTCTTATTCATCCCCAAGTTCTAAAGTCCCACAGTCTTTACATATTAAAAGTTCAATCAACTTTAAATGTCCAATATCTTTTAAAATTCAAAGTCTCTTAACTGTGGGCTCCACTAAAATACTTTCTTCCTTCAAGAGGGAAAAATATCAGGGCATAGTCACAATCAAAAGCAAAACCAATGTCTGGGATCCAACTCACGATCTTCTGGGCTCCTCTAAGGGCTTTGGTTACTTCTGCAGCTCTGCCCTTTGTAGCACACATCTTGTCTTCTGGGCTCCAGATGCCTGTACTCCACTGCTGCTGCTGTCCTGGGTGGTCATTGCATGGTACTGGCATTCCCAAAACACTGCTGTCAAACTAGGTTTTACCAATAGCCTCTCGTAGACTGTCTTCATGGTACCAAGCCTCAACTCCTTTGCATGACACCTTCAGTCCTGGGCCATCTATTGCAAACTGAGGCTGCACCTTCACTTATGGCCTTCCATGGCCTCTCACTGTGCCAAGCCTTAGCTGCTTTTCATGACCCCTTCGTGCTGTCAAAACCAGTACCACCTGGATGACTCTTACACATTACCAAGTCCTACTGCAGCACAAGGTACAACCTTGGCTATCTCTGGAACACAGCCTCTTTGTGCTCTCAGAAAACACTTCCCAGAAGATGTCACCTCAGTGATGCTGGTCTCTTTTTAATTACCGCTAATTTCTTAGTTCCAGCTAACCAGCATCAATAGTACCAGTAATGTAAAGTTTTCACTTTAGTAGTTCTGGTATCTTGTTAATCACAGCTGATTCTTCAGCCCCAGCTAACCAAAACCACAGAATCTTCATAATCAAAATAGCAACAGCCCTGATAGAGTCTTTAATCTTCCCTCTGAAATTTCACAAGCCAGGCCTCCATCCTCTGCACTGTTCTCAACATTATCTTCCAAGCTCCTACACAACATCCCATAGAGCTCTTATCAACCAATGGCTCTTCTAGCTCAAAGTTCCAAAGTCCTTCCACAGTCCTCCCCAAAATATGGTCAGGTTGTCACAGGAATACCCCACTATGCTGGTACCAATTTGTCTTAGTCAGGGTTTCTATTCCTGCACAAACATCATGACCAAGAAGCAAGTTGGGGAGGAAAGGGTTTATTCAGCTTACACTTCCACATTGCTGTTGATCACCAGAGGAAGTCAGGACTGGAACTCAGGCAGGTCAGGAAGCAGGAGCTGATGCAGAGGCCATGGAGAGATGTTTCTTACTGGCTTGCTTCTCCTGGCTTGCTCAGCCTGCTCTCTTATAGAACCCAAGACTTCCAGCCCAGGGATGGCACCACATACAAGGGGCCCTACCCCCTTGATCACTAATTGAGAAAATGCCCACAGCTGGATCTCATCGAGGCACTTCCCCAACTGAAGCTCCATTCTCTGTGATAACTCCAGCCTGTGTCAAGTTGACACACAAAACCAGCCAGTACAATGCCAGTGTGATGTGTGTGTAAATTAAATTTCTGTTGAGAATATTTTAGTGAATAAAATCCCTCATACTGTAAGCCTAACAATTTGAGAAACTAACTTCCAAAAGTTATCTTCTGACCTCATGTGCACACTGATTTTCATTATATATACACAACACAACATTGTGTGTGTGTGTGTGTGTGTGTGTGTGTGGTGTTAAGAGACTTGGTTGTTCAATCATAAATCGGTTGATATAGCAAGCAAAATAATGAACTCCTATAAATGTTCTCATTTTTAGAAAGGTAAATATGTCATGTGATAAAATACGAGAGGCAGTAAGGTAGTGAGTGGAATTAAAGCTGTAATCACATTCTGAGATGGGAAGATTATCCTGGACTATGTGGGTGCATCTGATAACTATGTGGATTCTCCAGATGGAATTAAGAAGTCCAGAAATTCAGAGACATACAAGTACATATATATTTAAAGATTTACTTTATTTTTTTATATGTACATGTGTGTATCTCTGTGTGTATATGCACATGTGTGTGAGTGTCTGCACAGGCCAGAAGAAGTCACTAGATCCCTTGGACCTGGAGTTGTGAACTCTGCCTATGTGGTACTGGGCATACTTGGCTCCTCTGTAAGAACCGCACACTGTCTTAACCACTGGACCATCTCCAATCCTCCCATAAATATTTGAAGATGTTATTAAGCCAGTTTTAAAGATGGAGAGCAAGATCCAAGCCCAAAGAATGAAGGCAGCCTCTGCAATCTGGAATAATTAAGGAACTGAGTTTTTACCCCAAAAGCAACTCATCCATTATGAAACTAATTTTTAACCACTGAGACCCAGTTTGGGCATCTTAACACCAGGACTAAAAAAAGACAGAAGGTGATTAGTACCACTAAATTGGTGAACATTTGCAATGACAGTAATAGTAGATTAACATAATTGATAAAAGAATAAAAAGAATCTTGCCTGTGCCTCACCTTTAACTTGGTCTTAGACCTTGTACACATTCACCACATCTGCAGTGACTGCAGTCTCCAAGCTATGGATAAAGAAGAGGAAACTGAAGACAAAAGAAGGAGACAATGGCTGGAGATATATCTCTATCTCTAAAGTGCTTAATGTGCAAGCATGAGGACCTGCGTTCAGTCCCCAGATTCACATAAAAAAATCTAATACCAGAGCGGGGAGCGTAGAGACAAAGACCACTGAGGCTCCCAGCCAGCCTAGTTAGTGAGCCCTGTGGCCCAGTGAGAGACTCTATCTCAAAAACAAAGGTAAACAGTTACTGAAGAAAGGCATCTGAAACTGGCCCTTGACATACACACACACACACACACACACACACACACACACACACACAGACACATACATACACATGCTCACACACATATACACACAATCACATGCATATAGTGCACACATATAAACACATATATGAACTATACAATAAACACATACATGAACTATACACAGATACATATGCACATACATACCATAAAGATACACATAAATATGCATACAAATACACATATACACACTCACATACATATACACACATATAAACATACATATACACATAAAATATGCATACACATATAAACCATATATGCACACATGTATACACATACATATGTACATGCATGTGTACACACATAAAACATACATGTAAAAACATGCACGAATATACATGTACATACATGTATGCACACATGTGAAAATGCACCCATGTTCTAGATGACAAAAGTTAAAAGAAGAGGCCAACATGAAAAAACTCAGGTAATCTCTTCCCAATATTTAAAAGCAAGAGTCTCATACACAGTCCAGGATGACTTGGAACTAACTATGCAGTGCAGGGAGGCCTCAATCAGTGTGTGATTCTCTCAGTCTCTGTACTGCTGGGATGACTGGCAGGTGCCGACAGATCTGGTTTCCTTTTTCCTTTTCAACCTTTTCTTCTGCTCATTCCTAGCAAAATAATTCCACTGGAGCATGGAGACCATTCTTCTAGTGTAACTAGGCTAGGGCCTATGCTTTAATAATATCTGTTTGAACTCTAGTGTTCAGTTTTGTATATAAACTTCAGGTAGCAGGCAAAAACAAGGGAAGAAAAAAGATTCTGAAAGACAAACAAGACTGGTGAAATGACCCAGCAGATTAAGGCTTGTACTGGCTAGTTTTGTGTGTCAACTTGACACAGGCTGGAGTTATCACAGAAGGGAGCTTCAGTTGGGGAAGTGCCTCCATGAGACCCAGCTGTGGGGCATTTTCTCAATTAGTGATCAAGGGGGTAGGGCCTCTTGTGGGTGGTGCCATCTCTGGGCTGGAGGTCTTGGGCTCTATAAGAGAGCAGGCTGAGCAAGCCAGGAGAAGCAAGCCAGTAAAGAACATCCCTCCATGGCCTCTGCATCAGCTCCTGCTTCCTGACCTGCCTGAGTTCCAGTCTTGACTTCCTTTGGTGATCAACAGCAATGTGGAAGTAAGCTGAATAAACCCTTTCCTCCCCAACTTGCTTCTTGGTCATGATGTTGTACAGGAATAGAAACCTTGACTAAGACAAAGCTCTTGCCACCAAACCTGAGACTCATTCTCAGGACCCATGGAGGGATGGAGAGGATTAACCCTGGGGCTGTCCTCTGATCTCCACTGTACAGTGACATGCAATGCCCCCACCCAAATAAGTAAGTACAATGTAATTAAGACAAGATAGAAAAAGCCCAGTTCGGGTATTGATTTTGTTGTCTGGGAGATAACACTGGAAGTTTGTGTTTGAGAGTGTTTGACATTTCCTGACCTGTGTGGGTTAAGATGGTCTTGGGCAGAATGAGTGCAAATAAGTAATGTGACCCAGAATACAACCAAGAATGGGTAGAGAGACGAACCGACTGCATGGGGTAATGCCATGTTTAAGACATCCAGCATGGAATTAGAAAGCAACAAATCAAATTAAGTAGCTTGGTATACCAAGCAGAATTCAGAATTTGATTGTTAATTAGAAGCCTTGCTTTAGTTGTCAATAATTACTGCTCATTAAAAACTGCACATTCTCAGCAAAACTTTGTACTGAAGGAGATGTGCTTCAAACACACTTCTTTTAAAAAATGTACTACCACAGGCAGAAATAGGTAGAAGGCTTAGGATTATGTTTTACGTTACCAGACTGAAAGGGAAAAGCATTTAAGGAATGAAGTAAAATATCATCATCACATGTTCAGGAAAGAGCATACTATTGCATAAGGAAAGGTACTAAGTACATGGCCCATGAGAGAAGCCTCCAGATATGGGCTGAGTCAGTGGAGATGAAGCAGCCCTGGCTCTAAGATTTTCCACAGGACACCTGGAAGCACTCGAAAAATTGTATGTAACCCCAGGTGTATAGGTATCTAAACAAGAAATTGTATGTAACCCCAGGTGTATAGGTATCTAACATAAGATACAAACCAACACTTACTTATAATAACTCAGGGTAATTCATTTAAAAATAATTCCTTGATACATATATAGTTTACCATTTATTAAAGACAAAGCTACATTTGAATAATCATGAGATGTTCTAAAGATTTGGACTGAATATTTAATGAACAGATTATTTTTAACATTTTTCAGAGTTCAACAATGTTTTTGGCTTTAGAGTCATCAATACTGAGAATGCTATTTCATATATGTACATGAGAAACAAGTCTACTTTGCATATATATGCATATTTCATATATATATGTATATATATATGTATATATCACAAAACATAATAATGTATGTCTGGAACCATTTCAGAAAATTTTGAAACATCAAATGAATCTCAAATCAACTTCATTTGATGTTTTTAAATGAAAGTAAAAACCAGCCATTCAAATAGCAAAACTTAAATCCAAACATTTGAACACAACACAAGCTAATCTACTACTTGAATGTTGAGAAATGGCAATTGGGGACTATTGATAATGTTTGACACCTACATTTAAGCCATAACTAAACCATCATCCCTATCAGAGCAGAAAACTTTGTATGTACCATAAAAGACACAGTTGTACGAGGCCAGCCAGATGGCTCACAAGGGATAGTGCATGCCTGCAAACCCAAGGACTGCAGTTTGATCCTGCAAGTTGTCTCTGACCCTCAGACATTCTTCAGCACTCACAACCACATATACACGTACTTAAACTCTCACACTTACACACTCTCATACATACATACACTTGCACACATTCACACATATACACTCACAAATATATAAACTCACATAAACACATACACATATACACATACCCATACACACTCTAACACATATATACACATATATACATTCACACAAACATACACATTCATATACATACACACACTCAAACTCACATATACATACACACATGAACACATGAACACATTCACACATACATACATAATACATACATACTCACACATACATATACATAAACACTCACACATACATATTCACACATAAATCCACTCATACATATACATACACACTAACACATACACATACACACACATACATTAGCACATGCACACACACACACACAAGTGTAATTTAGGAACTATGCTAGCACTGTAGATTATAACATCTGAGCCAAGATGTTTCCAGCAGTACTTTCTGGTGTTAAGATGAGAACATGTGGAGACCACCAAACAACCATGTGCTAGGTGTCAGAACCTAGTGGGAGAGGATGCACCTAACCCTGCAGAGACTTGATGCACCAGGGTGGGGGAATACTCAGGAGGGCCCACCCTCTCAGAGGAGAAGGGGAGATGTGGGGGGAAGGACTCTAGGAGGGGAGGACTTGATGGGAGGGACAGTGTTTGGGATGTAAATGAATAAATTAATTTTTAAAAAGAGCCTAGGCTGCAGTTAAGTCACAGATACAACATGTGGCACTGACACAAACACCTTGAATTTGTTACATGTTCGATGTTGAATTAATTTTTGGTTGGGGTGTATTCAGAAATCTATTTCTGTTGCCAACATTTTCAGGACCCCACCCTTTCTTACACAGTCCAATACGGTGTCATGGCCCACGGTTTCAGAATCCATGGGTTGGAGCCGAGGCAGCACAGTGCAAAGAATAACATCATACTGGTTGACAGAAGAGTGTAAGAATGGGATAAGGCCACATACCACAAACCTGACTCTTGGAAAGCCAAGAGGAGAAGATGAGCCTGAGGCCAGCCAGTTTGTGCAGAGCAGGCTGCAGTGAGACCCTAGCATAGGTATGCAGGGCTGCACGGTGACACCCTAATGCAAGTAAATCAAAAGGGCATCAGTATGTTCTTCCAAGCTGGACATGAGAAGGTGTGACAGACAGGTGCCGGACCCACAGAGAGAAATTGTAAAGGAGGCAATTATATGGACTTTCGTTTCTTCACCTTCAACTAGACCAGGGTGAGTTGACACTTTATACCAAAACAGAGCACTTATTTTCAAAGTATATTCTCACATACGATAGAGAGGCCTGCACTGTCAAATATGAACCTTGGCTTGTTTTAAATCATAGGTATAAATTCCAAATGCCTTAAGTCTAGGATTCCTGAAAATGTCTTTCATAGCTCATCTGTGACACATTGCAATTGATCTGATATGTAACAAATGGCCATTTGGTCAGTCCTTGCAGGTGTTTATATATAGCAGGAATCTCCTTCTTAGCAGGAAGAGGTAGTAGTATTTCATTCAGTAAGATCTGAGAAATCTCTTGGTGTACATAGCCTTTATCATCTTGTTTCAACTTGTCATATGATGGTCACAGACTCAAAAAGAATATTTTAAGTGTATGTGTATGTGTGCTTGTGTGTATTTGTGCATATAGGTATTTGTGTATTGTGTATTTGTGTGTGTGTATTTGTATATGTGTGTGTATGTTTGTGTATGTGTGTGTATTTGTATATGTGTGTGTTTGTGTTTGTGTGTGTATGTATTGGTATATGTATGTGTTTGTGTGTGTGAATGTGTGTATGTGTTTATGTCTGTATTTGTGTGTGAGTGTATGATTGTGTGTGTGTATGTGTGTGTGTGTGTGTATGTGTGTGTGAGTGAGTTTGTGTGTAGGTATTTGTGTATGTGTTTATGAGTGTGTGTATATGTATATTTGTTTGCATAGGTATTTGTGTATATGTGCATCTGTGTGTATGTATTTGTATATGTGTGTATGTGTGTGTTTGTGTGTGTAAGTATTTATGTATGTGTGCATTTGTGTGTATGTATTGGTATATGTGTGTATGTGTGTGTTTGTATGTGTATGTGTGTGTATGTATGTGAGTATGGGTGTTTGTATGTGTATGTGTATGAGTATGTGTATGTATGTGTGAGTGTGTGTATGTGTTTGTGTATGTACCCACAACATGTGCAAACACACATGAATATGTAGCATGCTTTTGGTAATTTGGTGTTTACTATGTAAACTTCTGAAGGACTGTTTTTTTTTTTAAAGAAATACTTGTTTTGATTATTTTGCTTTGTGAGGCTAAAGATGGATTCCGGGCCTTGTACACTCTAGACAAGCACTCTTCCATGGAGGTAAGTACACAGCCGAGAGCAGAGGCTTGGTTTTGTTCACTTGTACTCTTGGTGCCTTAAATAAAACTATCTAGCACACAGAGGAGTCTAAATAAGTGAGGTATTTTACTTTTGTGAGTCTGTCCATACAATATTCTTGCTATAGCTTTAACTGGTTGAGCCAACTATTTTACTTTTCTAACATATTTCTGTAACCAAGGAGGACTCTCCACCAGATTTTAGTGCACAAATGCAGTTGTAGCTGCTAATAAAACAAGAATGGAGGAGTAAATTATAGGTGCACATACTTGACTTCTCAATAAGCTTTTATTTCCTTCTCTGACTTTATTACATCTCCTCTCCTCTTCATTTGTTTTGCACTATCAGTTGAAAAAATGTTATTTCCAGTGTTTGTATTCTCAGGGTCTGGGTAGCTGATATTCACTTAGAAGAAACAAACATAAAAACTGAATGAGGACTTCTTAATTTATACAGTAAGGATATGATGTAACGTTGGGGGAAATCTAAACTTTGTTCTCACGTTTCCAAAACATCTTCACTATTTCTCATGTTCCCATCTTTACCAAGAAGTAAGTATATTTAAGTGATAACCTACACCAAGGTAGTGTTTTAGGGCTGCTGTGGTTCAATCTGTTTGGTAAAAGAAATAGTACACCTTTCCATAACTCAAGTCATTTCAAAGTGTTTAAAGTAAGTATAAGATTGAAAATGAGCGGTACAACCCTGATCTACTGCAAGCCATAGGTATTTTAGGCTCCATAAAGGGAATGCTATACATCAAAAAGCATCATTTCATCCTGGAATGTTTCTGACAGGCCCATGTTTTGAATCCTTGTTCACCAGCCACCCATGGCTATGGAACCGTTAGTGGGTGATAGTTAGCAGAAGTAGGTCATTAAGAGCAGACTTTGGGGTTCTACTTGGCCTTTAGGTCCTGGTCTATAATGATGTGAGCAGCCTCCTTCACATAGACCTGGTCTCATAAACTACCTGCCGTACCTTACCTACCACTGTGGAACTGAGAGCATGCGTAATAAACTGGTCATTCCCTAAGCTGTGGTCACTAAGACAAGAAGTGACGAATATAATGACCAAGCAGGCAAAAGCAACCTTTTTGTCTTGCAGTCTTATAAAGGATTAATGTATCTTCAAATCTCAAGTTACCCACTACCCTGACATTTCCTAGTTGCTGCTTAGGAAGACCAAAGGAGCAAGAATCCACCAATGAGTAGAGATAAGCGTTAAATAGCCCTGTCTTCCTTAGTCTTAGGTCAACAAGTGGATAAAAGTTTAGATTAGAAAATAACCAAAACTAAGACTGTTATTTTGTGAGATCACATTAGAGAAGATGCAATTTTAAACATAATAATTTAGCCAAGGCTCTCATTTTCTTCAAATAAAATGCCATAAAATGCTAATATTTCTAAGCCACAGCCTATTCTGTTGCTTCACTTTGATTTCTGTGACCATCTTTGGCTCAATTCTTTGTGGAGAATCAAAATAAAAACAACTTTGAGAGGCGGATTGTTTCTTCTCTAAAAATTTAAACTCTGAAATGTGAAGAATTTGAAGGAAAAAAATAAAGTTCATCTCACTCAAACTTTGAAGTTATTTCAAATAAACTTCTAATAAAAATCACTATCAATTGAATGGAGCTCAAGGTTAAGAAAGCAATTAGAGCATTTAAGAGAAAGGCAGGAAATAGCTATCTTGGCAAAGTCAATATCCCCCTGAATAGTGCTATAAATTAGATTTAATCTCTTGGCCTCATAGTCCATTGTCTGGTTGCTTTTAGGCTTTCTCAAAATACTGAATAATTTTGTATAGTTTTTCATGTACTAACCATAGATTATGTCATATCACCCTGATCTTATTCCTTGGACTAAGGTGAAACTCTTATTCTTGAAGAAAGAAAAAGTGTTCATACTGACTCTTTCTTACTCCTGCCTCAAACTCTACACTACTTTGAATATTAAATGCATACTTTCTCCACGTTTAATACAAGTGTTGCAATCATTTTGTTCTGTTTTACAACGTGCATGCTAGCCAAGTGTTCTAAAGCTGAGCTCCAGTCCCAACTCCTTGTTGGTAATGATGTCACGAAGAATTCCCGTCAGTTATCCAGCAGTAGAGCAGCATTGTGCTCTGGGCAGAAGTGCTGGCCAGATTTTCTCTGTATTTGATGGGAAATAGTTTCTCTCTGTACATTATCTCAGTCCAGTGGATTTTCTCTCTTTTCCTGGATCCTTTGTGTAACACAACCTCATGGGCTTAAAAGGGGCCTAAGAGCTCACTGTGCTGATGAATTTCACCATTCTTAATTATTTAAATCACTACTATTCATCACTTTCCTTGCATATTTCTCTCTTCCATGAATTGTAAATCAGACTCCATTCTTCCCAATATATTAAACATCAGTAATATTGAAACACTGATGTCTGAGTAGAAGCTTGTAAGGATTTCCAGGCTCTGACACATATCGTTCCTTATACCTATAGCCCATCCATTCTACCTGAGGACGGCTCTTCTTTCACAGAAGGGGGTGCTGCAGCCTTCTTCTCTAAAGCCATGCCACACTTTCTTACCTATGACTGTCCAGTGCATGGGTCCATTAGAGGGAATTCTCCTTGCTCTTCTTGTGGGAAGCATGTCTCACAGAATCACATAATATCAACTCGGAATCTGACTACACCCCAGACTTCACAGAGCAAAATGAAGAACACAGATGGCAAAGGATAATTCATTCAGCCTCCATATTCTCCACGATCATGCAGAACCAAATAGAAAGTCTGTGAGGCCTGGCATCTGTAAAGTTGATCATGAGATAATTGGGTATTTATATTATTTAGATGCCTAAAGAAAAGCAGAAAGAGTGGAAAGGAACCAAATGAGAAGCTGTCCTGTCATTTGCCAGATAGAAAACATTTAGATATAACAATAATAGTATAACAATACTATTGTTCTTTTCCTTTCCTGGGCCCTGAGCAGAATCTTCTCACAGTGACCATGACCATCTGACAAAGACATATTTGTGGAATGACAGTATCACACACAGAAATTTTTAAAATCAAAACTAAAACAAAAAAACTCACAAAAAAATTAAAAAAAAAACAGAAAAACAAAACAAAAATGAAATTAGATTACATTAATAAAAACTATTCTGCCAATTGGAAAAATGGAAATCAAATCAAGACCTATTCAGTACTTGTGCTTGCTAGATGTTTTTTAAGTGTATTTGCTTTTAGAGTCAAGAAGGAAACTTCAAGGGACCTTAGACTCTGAATCAGAGTGCTAAACGGCTGCTTGAGTTTATGGCTTGTCTCTAGTACAAAGTAAAGGGATCCCAGAAACTAAGAGAATGGTCATTCATTTTCTTCCCTCTCAGAAATACAATTTCTATTTAGACAACTAATGATCCTTAAAATGTCTCATCAAGGAAGCTGCAGAACCTTTTTTTAATGTATAATTGTTTTTCTTTTTTTTCCAGGTAATAAACACTTGACATTTAGGAAATGCAGTTTTAAGTTTACAAAGCAAACAGCAGTTTTCAGCTAGGCAATATTGTGGGGTATTATTGATAGAAATAAATGTATTGAGCTTGCTTTTAAAATGTGCTGGCACCTTTTTAGAAAGGGAGATAGATACTTGCCTTACTCAACAAAGAATGAAATGATGTTCAAATTAAAAAATTTTAGGGAGGATAATTACCCTTTAATGCCTTCCTCTCAGGCTCTCACTGCCTTGTGCACCTCAAGCAATAATGGACACGATATTGGCAGTAGCAGCAAAGAGGAAGAAGTGCAAAGCTGCTGATAATCTTTACTTCGGTTTGGTTAGTCAAGGGTTTCCTGGCAACCATAGCTCTTGAACATCTGGATAAGTTACTACAATGTTAGGGACGTTGAAGCAGAGAGTTTGGATACAATGTTTATCGAAATTGAAGGAGAGAGTTTGGACTCATGCTGATGCTTCCAGTATTTCCTTTCCAAAACATTTATTTATTCCCTGCCTCTTTCTCTCTCCTTCTCCCTATCCCTCCCTCCCTTCCTCCCTTCCTCCCTCCCTCTCTCCCTCTC
>NW_022196897.1:1626972-1662624 GCF_008632895.1 Mastomys coucha | reverse complement strand
GTGTATGTGTGTGTGTGTGCGCGTGCGCACAGGCATGCATGCCTAGGTATTACCACAGCATGTATGTGGACAGTAGAAGACAACTTGAAGGATTCAACCCTCCTACTATATGGGTTCAGGGGAATCTGTCTCAGGTCTTCACAAAGTACCTTTGGTGGCAAGTAACTGCACTTGCAGAAACATCTTGCTGGCCGCAACCTTGAAAATAATTGATACAAATGATGAGATCATTTCATGCAGCCACCAACTTTCCTAACATTTCTCTGTAAGTATCTCTATCCTCTCAGAACAGTCAGCACGTTTTTGAATGCGTGCTGTTCAGCCTTTCGAAGTCCTTCTCATCTTCTGTAAAATAAATACATTCTAAAACAGTCAAATAAGTAAAAGATTTGTTTATACATTGAGTGTGAGTTTTAAACACATCTGGAGGAATAGTAAAACAACAAATACGGAGTTTGAATAAAGGCACTCTATAAATAGAAAGGATATCCCCAGAAGACAGATGGTTGTTGGAGTGGGTTATCTCTCTGTGAGTTGTTAGCCAACATAGATCTGAAGCTCCTGAATCAAAAAAGGCTATTTTCATTGCAATTAGGCATATTCCTGAACTAGGTGGTAAGTTTTTATTCCTAAAAATACTGCAAGCTTTGGCTAAAGGACATGTAGAAATCAAGAGGACTAAAATAAAAGCATCTTCCCTGGGGCCTGGATTTCATGGTACCTGGAAGGCACTGTACAGATAGCTAAGAATTGTCACCAACAATCCTCCTTGATTATAGACCCAAGTGAGCTGTGCTAGCAACATGTCAGGGAAGATGTCCCCACTGGCACAATAATGGCATGGTTGTTATACATGCAATCAACTGCTTTGTGATTCGATTTAAGGCCAGCCTGGTAGGAAAGAATTCACACCAGGAAATAGAAGCCATGACAAATGTCTGTGACTGAGGAGGTCATAGGCTGCAGTGGGAGAAATAACTGCTATTGCTTTGTTAGATAAGTGTGATTTGCTGCCAAATTGCTAATATTCATAGTCATTGAGGGAGATATACTTTTACAATGGGAACTCTACTACAGAGACTTGTAACTAATCAAGCTCTTAAGAACAGATGTCTCTATCTGTGATACAGTGGCCTGATACCTAACCATAGTATACTCTCCAATCAAACATCACAGAAGGAGAGGCAGAAAGATGTAACAATAGGATGAGGGGGTGGAGTAATAGATGTCTACTTCCTCTAAATTAAATCATCGCCTGCAGGGGTGTAGGAAGACTATAAGGCTTGGGAATTAAGTAAACCATACAAAGCCCAGGAAACATGCAAAGTTCAGGTAGAATTTGAAAGTTGTAAGATTTTTCAAGGTTCCTTCCAAATAATGAATTACTGGGCGGAAGAGTCTCTTTTGCTATCTGAACTGTCTACATATACTGACTTTGTGAGTTACTATCTAAATTCCTTTGAGGAACATTTTGCCTAGATTCTTGTTTTCCTCTTATTACCAATAAAATCACTGCTGAACTAGAACCTAAGTTAAATCAGATTTCAAGGTCTGTAGGCTGTGCCCCATTGTACTGAACAGGTGTTCGTTCATGTCTCCCCAAGAAATGTCACACAGCACAGAGGTTTGGCCATCACCAATAGTGTCATGACATCAATCATACTTTCTGATCCCATAGTGAACACCTTCCTACAGACCCACGGCCATGTGCTGCACTCACATTACCCCACAATTATCCACTCTGCTCTTCCCTCTCTCCTCACACTAGTCCCTTGCCTCTTTCCAGAGAGATTCCCTGTGTATTCGCATCACAGATACATCATAGATACATTGTCTAGATTCCGTATTTGAGCAAAAGTGTAGCATTTTTCTTGAGAAGGCTGGAGTTTTACTTAACATTGTAATCTTTAGCTCCATTTAATTTTTTATGAAAAATGACATAATTTTGTTCTTTATGACTGCAAAGAGCATTTGCCTAGCATTTGCTATTTGTTCAACAAAAAAAAAAATCCAGGAAGAGAGGGTGTCTGTTGATAGTATAACGGAATTAGAGATCTCTCTTGACTTATACAATAATAAATTTAAGAAAGATAAAAAGACCTTAATATAAAATAAATTTTGAAACTACTAGAAGAAAATGAGGAAATAATTTCAAGCTATAACTTATGGCCAGGGAGATTTGCAAAATGAATTCAACCATTCAGGAAATAACAGAAAATATGAAGTTGGTTGCATGAAATTAAAACTTGTACAACAAAGGAAATAGCAACACCAATTTTCCCTCACAACTTTGTGTGTTTTCCAAAACAAACAAACAAATAAACAAACACACATAAGCCCACTGAGTCCCTAGTGCTGCCTGCATATTTGTGGTCTATGTCCATTTCCTGGAGCATGAGGCTCCTCAGGAGCCACTTCCTGGAAGAAAACGGTCTGTCCCTTTTCCAGGAGCCATAGTTGCCCATAGCTCTGCAGACAGGCCCGTTACCTCTGACCTACCCCCTCTAGAATTTTTGTCTTACTTGATGTTGAGGGTGAAGTTCCAGCTGCTGTGAGTTCATGTGTATCACTGCCCTGTCATGCTTGCTATAAATATCTACTCCCTTGGTTACCTTTCTCATGATAATCCCTAAGCCTTGAGGTGGAGAGGATTGTGATATTGATATCCCGTAGTCTCTTCTTTTATTCAGGGATGAATTGTGAGTCACTACATTAATTACCATCTACTGCAGAAAGAAGCTTCCCTGATAAGGATTAAGAGATGCATTAATCTATGGGTACAAGAAAATAATAGTACTATGTCTATTTACCAGAATAGCGGTGCTAGCTTCTCTAGTAGGCCTATGACCTCATCAAAAAGAGGTTTGGGTCCAGTTAAGATTAGCAGGCATGAGGTCCATCTTGTGGCTTGGGCTTTAAGTCCACTAAGGAAGTTGTCAGTTGCTCCCGTACTTGTCTTCTACTGTTGCATTCGTGGACTTTCTTTCTAAGCCAGTCAGTTTTGTAGCTCTCACCATTCCCAGCTCGGTGAGACTGTTACAGATTTTTCTTCCCTACCAGGATACATAGAACTTTCCAGCACCATGAAAGCTATCCAGTTAAAGATGAAGCTTTCAGATAGATAAAAGCTTGATTCCTCCATGTCTTATGACTTGTGAATATGACTTTTTTTAAGCAATGAGTTCTTACCCTCAAGTTCTAAAAAGTGATAGTATAGGCCTATAGGCACCCATGACACTACCTTGACCAACCCCTTGAAAAGAGCTAACCCCAACCCCTTTGATCTTAATTGTTCATAAGTGTTGGATTCTGCACTAAGCTTAGAGTGGAAGCAGAACATTTAGCTCACAAGCTTTAACTGCAATACTCCTCTTACAGGGCCTTTCTGACTAGAATTCAACCTTGTCTCATGATAAATTTAATTCATAAATTAATAAGGAGAGGAGAAGTGACTGGAATTGGGGGGGGGGGAATCCATGGTTGGGGGTGATGCAGAAACCTGGTAAAGTGTAAACTCCCTGGAATTTATGTGAGTGACCCCTGCGAAGTCCACTAATAATGGAGGGTACAGATCCAGAATTGGCCATCTTACATAACCAGGCAAGTCTCCCAGCACTGGAATTGAACATCAAACCAGACACGAAACTGACAATCTATTCCCCTGGCAAAATGTGCTGGGGTAATGGTGGGTCAGGACTTGTGTGAACAGCCAGCTAGTCCAACTTGAGCTTCAGGCCACAAGAGGATTCTGGCACTGCCTGACTGGACAACCCAGTGACCCAGGATGCAACCAGACATGACTAGCAGAAGAAAAGAAGAGTCAATGAAATGATTCCTAATGATTTTCTGCTATTTCCACAGGTCTGGTGCCTAGTGTAATTGTCAACAGAGAGACAAAGTCATCCAGCAACTGATGGGAACAGATGTAGAGACCCACAGTGTAATTGCCAGCGGCTACATGTACAAACGGGTTTTCTGGAATGGGATCAAGGTCCTGAATAATTTGGGGTACAGGAACTGCGGGAAGGGTTCGTAAAAATTAGACAAACACATGTGTTTTTAGTCTGCCATCTTTCATTCAAATCACTTTGTTACAAGCCAACAGGTAGAATAGGTAAGGCAAAACCCCTCCCCCAAGTTCGTCAGCAACTTGGCCCAATCAGCAACTTCTTCTTTAGTCTCTGGAGGCGGGACTTCCGGTGTTACTGGAACTTGGAGAGAGGCATGGCAATTAGCAGGAGGTGGGCAGAGAAGCATGGTTATCTGTGGCAGGCGGGGTCTGAAGAATTAGCCCTCAGCTGAAAGAGGGTCACACCACAGCACTAGACACTAGGCAGAGCCAGGGAAACCAAAGAAGATGGAGGCAAAGGATTGTAAGAGCCAGTAGGGCCAAGGACACAATGAGAACATCTCCAACAGAATCAACTAAGCAGGGCTCATAGGGGCTCACAGAGACTGAAGGGACAAACATGGAACCTGTTTGGGTCTGAGCTAGGTCCTCTGCATGTACCTTACAGTTGTGTAGCTTGGTGCTCGTACAGAAACCTTTAACAGTGGGAGTGAGGACTTTCCTGAACTTGGGATCCTTTTCCTGCTTCAAGGTCACTTTGTCCAGCCTTGATAGGAGGATTTGTGCCCACTCTTATTGTAGCCAGTTATGCCATGTTTGGTTGATTTCCCTGGGAGGGCTGCTTTGTTTTATCTTATTTGTTTGTTTGTTGTTTTGGTTTTGTTCTGTTGAAGGAAAACAGAGGAATGGGTCTGGGGAAGAGAGGAAGTGGGGAAGGGACTGCGAGGAGTGGAGGGAGGAGAAACTGTGGTCTGAATGTAATATATGAAGAAGATTTTTTTTTTAAGTAAAAGAAACAAAGAAGAAAAAATGTACAAAATGTACAAATGTAAGAAGCTATCTTGATTCCCCTGTCCACTTGAAGGGGTTGGACCCCATAGACTCCCTGGGCTTCAAGTTATCCCAGAAGACCCCTGGCAAACAGCTGCTGACAGTAGGAACTGGATTTCAAGCTCCCGCTTGGCTGAAGCAGAACTGTCCTAGTAACAAGATTCTCTGATGACTCATGCATGGTTGAAGTTTGAGAAATTCCCTCTTAAGTCACAGCTTGGGCATTGAAGATGAAATGGTTTCAGGATGTTTCTACCCTTTAAATGTAATAACCACTTCCACTGTTGAGCATTTGATGTGAACAAGATATTCTGTTAACCACCACTAATTGTCAGTAGACTCAGCCAGGACAGATATCTCTAATTCCACCTTTCAGATAAAAAAGACTCAGCATCAGAAAAATGAAGTAATTTGGCAGAATTGACAAATCCAATAAATAGACAGTCTTGCAGATCACAGTTCTCATTTCAAAGGGAACAGGAGACTTCATTCTAAGCCAAAATGCGTGAGCAGGGCCTTGGCTGCCCAAAAATGATGTACTGCAAATAGACTTGTTACACAAACATTTAACAGAACAAAAAACCAAAAGTCATAGATAACACCTTTAAGTACATTGGTGGTGACCTCGGGTAGTGTGAGTAAAGTCATAGATAACGCCTTTAAGTGCATCGGTGGTGACCTCAGGTAGTGTGAGTAAAGTGGAAAGGATTCTGTTCTATTTTTTACATGATGACCTTCCTAGCTTTGGGTCTAGTGGAAACTAGTGGTCTGCTAAGTTAATACCTTCTGAAGGTTTCCATGTGATGATCACCAGGATGTTGGGTGAGACTGGGAGGTGACCAATGAATTAGGAGGACTACACATAGCCCAGGATGGATCTAGATTTTTAACATTCCAAGTCACCACAATCACAGAATTCTAACCTGTCAATCAACTTTGTAGGGTCTTCAACATGAATATGGCTTTTTATTCTGCAATTTTCAGTTTACAGGGACATGTCTACCTTCTGAATGAGAAGTGCTGCTTCTAACTCTTTATGTGTTTTGAAGTGTTAATTTCAACAAGGTCTGTTCTGAATTCATGAAGCAAATGGAATCTTGTTCTGTTGCTCTTCCTGGGGTGGTGGTTGCTTCTCTTGCTAAATATTTTAGCAACTGAGTCAGCAGCTGTCCATCTGCGATAGATAATAGAGAACCGTAGAAAAATATTAATGGCTATTTCTCACCTCTAATCTTCAGGGAGGCTGAGTTATACCCATTGTGCTTTAATCCCACTTCCATGAAATTAGCAATGGCCCTTAGACAGAGCATGTGATTTCTGGACCTTCCAGTAGATGTCAGTATTTCTTTGAACGCTACAATGGCCATGCCATTCTTTGTCATAAGGGCAATTATATCTGAAGAATGGGTAGTGGTTTCTTAAACACTTTTATTTATTCAGAGCCGTCTTCTCAGACAAACGTCTTCAATAGTGTTAGAGATTCTGAAGAAATCCTTCTTATGGAAGGTTGTGTATGGTATAGGCGTAAGGACAGAACCCAGAACATTCTACCAGTGAGCTTCCTCCCAGCTCCAAGTCTTTGTCCAATCTCCTCTCTCTCTCTCTCTCTCTCTCTCTCTCTCTCTCTCTCTCTCTCTCTCTCTCTCTCTCTCTCCCACCCTCCCTCCTTCCCTTCCTTCTTCCCCCTCCTCCCTCCTTCCCTCTATCTCTGTCTCATTCTCTCTCCAGTCTTTCCCCTTTCTCAACTTGCCTTCTTTGCCTCATCTTTCTGCCTCATCTTTCCACAGTTTCTGCCCCATGCCCTTCATTTTTTTTATGTAAAAGATGATTTTCTCCTATGAAAATATTTTTATAAAGATGTTGGCAAAAGGCATGTGTAAGACTCTCTGATTGGTAAACCAGACTCCACTATCATAGAATTTAACAAACCCACCATGCTAAATGCCAATCAAAATGGAAGGGCCTTTGAGATGAATCAGTAATCCACAGAACATGAGCTGGTGGCTTTGAGGAACTTCAATTACCTGGGTGAGACCTATGCTTTCTCCAGAGGCTGTATTTATTTTTCCAAGTGGCTTTTTACATGCAGATGTGTTCTAGGTCCTGTTTCAGAGCATTATTCAGTGTATAAGGAGGCTGGATAATTGGTCAGGTTCACCAGGGGCTAGGATTTAAGTTGACATGCATTTGATTTTAGACAGTGGTCTTTGATTTGTGTGGCTTTCTCATGGCCCTGCTGGCACTAGCTCTGCGAATAACAATTAAATTCTTCCCAACTGAGTGCTTTTCCTTGTTTGCTTTCCAGAATGACTCTGCTCTCCCTGAGACCCCACCCCCATCCACCCACCCCCAACCTTTGCTTTATATTAACCACATAAAACCATTTGACAGGTATCTGAAGAGACTCACTTCTCTGACGGGGAGGTTATTAGAAACTTCTCAATAAGGGGAATGTCCTGAGAGGGATTAAATCAGAGAGACATTTTCTGAGTCATTAGACGCTAGATGGGTTAAAACACCGGAAAAACACACTGTAGCACTCCACTTGGCACTGGTAATGACTTAATGCTTCTCCAGATTTCTCCTACTCTGTGAGGAATGTTTCTGCACATCTGAGGCCTGATTAGCAACACAAGGCAAAAGATGGTAGGAACCATGGAAGTCTGGAAGACTGAGACACGGTTCAGGGTTCAGGACTACTCCCAAGGCCTAGAGTATAATTTAGCAATTATGAAGATTGATGGCAAGTGTTGTTATGCTCAAAATGTCTAGGAATTGAATAGGTTAACGTTCCTTCAGAGCTTCAACCCATTACAGAGGGGTTTTTGGTTTTGTTGTTCTGTTTCCCTTTTCATTAGGTTTCTACAGTAGTTGAGAGTACACACTTTGCAAGTGGACTTAAATCTCGTTTTCCTGATTTTCTACTTGGATGGCCTTGTCAATATTGCTTAATTATTGCTGTCTGTAAACCTAAGTTTTCCCATCTATAAAGTGGGTTTGATGAATGTTTGACTGATTGAGGATTGTGTGAGATCAATAGGGCAGCATTTTTTTTCTATCCCCATTTTCAACTTCGGGGACTTCCTTTAGAGCGTGAATGTATGGCCTGCCTTAGAGTTTCTTACTTGATAATTTTCCATTAAGCATGTACTATTGATCCAGCAGTATTTGCAGGATTCTGGGGATATACAAATGAACCAGACAAAGGGGGCTCCTGAACTCAGGCAATTACATTCTAGGGAGGCCACATAAAACTGTCAAGTGACTCCATACATAAGATTGCAATAGTAGGTTGGAAAGAGTGTGTTACAGTCAAAGCCTTTTAGAGAAAAAGCAAGATGGAGTAAAGGGACAGATAGCAATAAGGTCAAGAAAAGTTACTTGGACGGGGAGGAATTAAAAGAAAAAGATAATTTATCAACAATGGTTCGAGAAGAGGAAGCCTGTGAGACTGAGAGGGACAGAGGCCGACACGGACAGGCAGGACACAGAAAAGTGGGAGAAATAATAATATTATACTTTACTTAAGTTAAAAATAACTTTAAAAGACAATGATAATTTTGAAACTTTGGGGATTTGAGAAGTGAAGAGAGAGGCTATCAGAAGGATTAAAGAATAAAGGATTTTTTTTTCCAGATGCACAGTCTGGAAAATGAAAGTAACTGAAAAACCTGGTGTCCAACAATCTTCAGACGATTTAGGCCTCCATTTTAAGCACAGTTACTTCAGGAAATGGTTCCCAGCACCGAGTCACTTCAGTGGAAGGTATTAGGACTCGGGACCTAGAGTTGCAACAATGTAAGCCTTTTCCTGGACACTACCTGCTGGGTTCTGAGCCTGAAAATCAGCTCAAGTGTGAGAACTGATCAAAGGCTAGGCACCTTTGCCTCACAAGATTGCTCCCAGCCTTCTTTACCTCCTCCATCTGTAGGAGTTAAGAAGCACTCTTGATGGCTGACTCTGTATTTCATTCCTAAAGAAGTCAGGGTATAGGCAGGTGGTGGTGGTGCACGCCTTTAATCCCAGCACTTGGGAGGCAGAGACAGGAGGATTTCTGAGTTGGAGGCCAGCCTGGTCTACAGAGTGAGTTCTATGACAGCCAGGGCTACACAGAGAAACTCTGTCTCAAAAAACAAACAAACAAACAAACAAAAGCCAGGCAGAGGTGGCACATGCCTTTAATCCCAGCACTTGGGAGGCAGAGGCAGGTGGATTTCTGAGTTCAAGGCCAACCTGGTCTACAGAGTGAGTTCCAGAACAGCCAGGGCTATACAGAGAAACCCTGTCTCGAAAAAACAAAAACAAAAACAAAAGAAGTCAGGGTATATAACCGACCGCCCCAGCTTCCTGTGAATCAGTCGCTTTCAATGTCCTTCCTTCCTTTCAGTCATTACGATCAGATCATGGTGGCTCCCTGGATTGTAACAGTTAAGAGATAGCAGATGGCCCCCGCTTCAGGCTAGGAAGTAAACCCTACTCTATGTCTGCCTTACCACCATCAGCTTCGGTCTGCAGACCTCAGCTGGCTCCATCCACTACTGCTCCAGTGGTGGCTTATCAGGTCTTCTAAGGAAAATTTAAAATTCTATTTATGGTATGAAAAATCACCTAGGCATGACTGGAAGTGAAACTCATGGAACATTACCCCTCACTGCTAAATTATTTGCTACTGATAGAGTCAGAAAGAGGAGGAAACATTGTCTTTAGTTTTGTATCCATGATGACTCTCCAGTGAATGGTTCCAAGCCAGTGGGCACACAAGTAGCCCTGATTAGCCAAATGGGGCAAGGACTCAAAAAGAAGCAAAACAAACCTCCCAAAAAAATCATGGTTGTGGGAAAGAGATTGATCAAGACAGAGAAAGATAGGTTGATTGAAATGTGAGAGAATCAACACAAGGTGTATAGGAAAGAACCTTATACATGCATGGAACTGTTACATAACAACCTTAATTTATAAAGGAAGCACTTATTGTGCCAATGACAGAGAAAGGGGCTGCAGAAGAGTAGGCAAGGGGCTATGTAAGACCACAGTGGATGTTTAATGTCTTGCAAAGAGAGAATGATTAAGAAGAGTCTCTGCTTATGGTCCTCAGATTAGTTACTTTTGGATCACATGTATCACATGACGTATTAGATGAAGGTCCATTAATCAAGGTCTGTTGAGTAGCTTTGGTGTACTCACTTTGTAGTCTTCCTCATAAATCATCCTTTCTATAAGAATTTGCTTACCTTGAGCATTTCCTGTCTGCTGTTGACTTTGGCAGAGAAAGTAAACTCTCATCAGTATAGTATTGTCAAGAGCACTTACAATCAAGCTGAAGAATGTCATTATCCCATGGCCTAAAGGCCAGCCATAGATTTAATCACACTGAATTTTCTTTTTCTTTATTGTTTAGCTTAATCGAGCATACAGAGTGATAGCTTTCATGACATTGTCTTCATATATATGTGGATACAAATTCATGCATGCATATACATAGATGTGCTGTCATTCTTCTTGTTTATTTGACTTATTCAGTTCTTTCTAGAACACACCAGAACTATATGGATGACCTCCTGCTTCCCTTGTGCTCTGCTGGTCTGAAAGCAAAAGCAGGAGAATGTAACTCAGGCTTAAAGGTGACAATGGAGAACACACAGAATGATTTGCTGAAGCTCATGGCAATTGGAACAAAACTGCCTGTTTCCATCAAAGCCCACAGGCAGAGACATTTTGAAATGAATTCTGCCCAGAGCTGATTACATTGTTTCACAGGCAGTTCATCCTATCTACCACCCATGGATGGTTCCAACCAATCCATGCCTTTTATTTTCAGAATAAACTAACTCATGATCAATGAATCACAGAGGGCAGGAAAATTTATCTGGAGATGGTGCAGAGAACATTCAGTTATCTAACTGGACTCATGACCCTACACACATTCAATTGCATAACTGGAGCTTCTGTGATCATGCTTAACTGAAACATGGACTGGTTTGTGGCAAGGGAAAAGACAGTGAATGGAAAAAGAAATCCTTTTAAGACAGACTCCTGTTTCAGATTAATTGCCTCCTGCTACAAAATTCCCCACATTAGCTTTAGACTATTAATATAAAATAAAGTTTGTTGAAAATGAGCACTTAGATATGAAAGTTATGTGTTATTAAAAGGTTGGAAAGTTAGAAATGGATGTTAGAACCACCCCACTGTGATGTCATGCTGCCTATTGCTTCAAGTTTGGGGTGAAAGTAGCCAGAAAAATGGGCTCTGTTACCAAAAGCCATCAGAAACAGAGTTTTTATATGTGTAGATTTGGGGGTACTCTCTGTCTTTGATGCTCATTTCTATGCCCCTTAGCAGGACATGGCCTCTTACCTAAGCATTAGCATCTCATCTTATCTCACTTTAGCTTGTCTTGAAGGGACATATCTCCTCTTAACCTTTTGATTTGCTTCATACAGAGTTTGTACATTGTCTTGGATTTGCCAAATCAGCAATACTGTCATTTATAATTCAAGATTTTTAAATGTCTTCCTTATTTTGACTTAAGTTTTTTCATATAGTGTAGTATGGTATGGTTTAGAGTGAAGATAGTAACTATTCTTGCTCGTTCTGTCTTGGTCTTATGGGAACAATTAGTCCAAGCTGGCCCCCAGTCACAATCTCTCTGTCTTAGGCTCCCAAGTTCTGGATTCCAGGCATGTACAGCCATAGATGGTCTTGCTCTTGACTGTGTACACTTTCCTGACATAAAGTTAAGAAAAGTTCTTATATTTCCATTCTAATAGAATATATACAATGATTAAATGATCAATTAAACAGAGGTGTTTTTATTTGTGAATCTGTGAGTTGATTCTGTGGTCCATATCTTCCTGGTGTCCTCGACCCCTCTGTCTCTAACAGTCCTGCCTTCCCCTCTTCTCTGTGGTTTCCCCAGCTCTGTCCATGTCTTCCTGGTGTCCTCGGCCCCTCTGTCTCTAACAGTCCTGCCTCCTCGACCCCTCTGTCTCTAACAGTCCTGCCTTCCCCTCTTCTCTGTGGTTTCCCTAGCTCTGTCCATGTCTTCCTGGTGTTCTCAACCCCTCTGTCTCTAACAGTCCTGCCTTCCCCTCTTCTCTGTGGTTTCCCTAGCTCTGTCTAGTGTGTGGACATGGGTCTCTGAATCTGCTCCCAGCAGTTGTTATACGACACTGGATTCTTAATCTCTAGAAACTTCTGGCTTTTAATATATTACTCCATCTCAGGTGTTTTCTTATAGCAATATATATGAATGACAACATTTGTACAATGATCTATTTTATGGTTAGGAAGCCATTTATGATGACTTCACATTTACATATGAAATGGTTTGATATATCCAACTCAACTGTTGGACCATCTTTTCTTGTTATTGTTGTTAATGAAGTTAATTGTTGATTCAATTGTAATACCATGGTTCAGGCTTACTGTGTCTTCCTTCCAGTGCCTTCACCTTGACCCCTGTTCTCCAGAACTTTTTGTAATAATGCATGTTTATTTGTAGTAATGTATGTTTTTTAAAAAACATCCTATCCGTTTACTGTGTTATAGCGGACGAACCAAGCAATATAGGCCCTTTGTCTATTGTCTATCAGTTTAGAAAAACAGCCTGCATGAGAATGTTCCTTGCTTGATTCTAGAAGCCTGTGAAGGCTCCTTATGGACAGAATTGTCACAATCTGTTTGAGTTGACATAACACACAGTTATATTGAATACCATATAGTTATTTAGAAACCCTTTGCTTGTTTGTATATCCCATATATAACATGAGATTTTGTTGAATCCCACATAGATACTTAGAAACCCATTGATTACTGCTGGTGTCCTCGACCCCTCTGTCTCTAACAGTCCTGCCTTCCCCTCTTCTCTGTGGGATGGAAATCCATGATTAAGGTGCCAACAGACTCTGTGTCTGGTGAGAAACTTTCTGTTTTCTAGATGATGACTTCTTACTGTGTCCTGCCAGACAGAGTGGCAAATACATTCTCCAAACCTGTTAAGTAAGCGCTCAAACTCTACCAGTGAGGACTAAGCCACTTCCCACTTCACACTGGGAAGTAGGCTTCACCATATATATTGGGGGGAGGAGTGCAAATGTTTACATTCAGGTAAACAGAGTAGAAGCTTATGTCCCTTGTCACTTCTCATGTCTGTGTGTAGCCATAGAAACGAGACTGTGGAGCCTTGGTGTCTGTGTTAAAGGCTCATCAAGGGAAGGCAGCTGGCCACTGTGTATTGCAGCTGTGCATTGCAGGATAAATGCACTTACTCTACCAGAAGCCTCTTCCATCTGTCGCTGCCCTGGGAGAGGAGGTCTCATAGTCTTTCACTCTCGTGGATTCCACAATCCTCTTGGTAAATTGTTTAGACTTACTGTTTATGTCATCACTCTTTCTGCCTATCCCCTAGCTAAAAAAATAATAATAATAAAAAAAAATAAAAAAAAAACCTACTTTAATCTTGGAGTAATGCTATACATAAGAGAACCAAATATTAATCTCTGCTTTCACCCTAGGTGGGAAGAACGTAGACTCCGTTTATTAGTTTTTCAAAGTGGAAGATAAGGAAAATGCTAACTGTAATTAAAGATAAAAATAAGAGAAGACTTAACAAGCTTTGAATTCCTATGGGACGGTCTCCTAGGAGCTTTGAATTCCTATGGGATAGTCTCCTAGGAGACTTTCCACTAAGGTCTCATTTCTGACTGTCACAGATAAAGGAGATGAATCTCATGTCCAGAACCCCAATTCCTGGGATGTGATTTCCAGTACAATTGTCAGGGACTTTGCAGACTGGGAACTATTAGTCTCAATGGGTATTGGCAGCACTCCTTATTGTCTTGGTCCTTCTCACCCTCTGGGGGAAAAATGTGACTTTAAATGGTCCTAACTGCTAGGCCTATATGAAGAAAGGGAGTCTGTGGCTGAGGGAGTCCCAGTCTCATAAGGAGAGATGGCATGGAAACAGTAGGATCGAGGCACAGAGACACTGCCAAATGAGGAAAGGGTAGAAACGCATTAGAGATGATGCTTACTTATGTCTCCAATGTTGATGTCTCCAGTGCTGTTGATGTACTCGAAGCACTATGAGCCCCTACTACTGTGTATAATAGGCCACTGTGCTTATGACGTACCATGCAGAAGTGTGTCTGGGATACTCACAGAGTTTGGAGTTTGGTTTTATTTCTTGCTGAGGCTGGCTTCAACCTTGTAGCAATCTTCCCGAATCTGCCTCCCAAGTGTTGAGATTACAGACATGAAGCACCATCCTGACAAAAATACCCGAGGGTTTCCACCAGCCATTGCAATTAGCATCTGATACAGTAGCTGCAGCACGAGGTGTGGAAGAGCCAAGCATACTCATGGTCTCTTTCCTCCTAGATTATTCTAGAGACAAAGTGACCAATATCATCTATATCTAAGATAGAAGGCATGTGCATTAGAAAAGAAGTATTATTAATAGTTCCTCTGAAGGCTGGATGTAGTTCAGGTGGAAAGTGCTTGCCTTGTGAGTATAAACACCTGAGTCTCATTGACACTAAAGCCAAATGTGTTAGTGCGGTGGTTCATAGTTTTAATTCCAATACTCAGGAAGCAGAAGCAGGCAGATCACTGTGCATTCAAGACAAGCCTGATCTACATAGCAGGTTTCAGGTCACTGCTGCTTACATAATGCCACCCTGTCCAGGAAAAACAAAAACTGGGTGTGGTGGCTCACTTGTAATTCTAGTACTGGGGAGGCAAAGGTACATAGACACACACACACACACACACACACACATATGCACATACACACAGACATGCGCACACAGATACACACATATGCACATACACACAGACATGCGCACACAGATACACACATATACACATACACACAAACATGCACACACACATATGCACATACACACAGACATGCACACACAGATACACACATATACACATACACACAGACATGCACACACAGGTACACACATATACACATACACACAGACATGCACACACAGATACACACATATATAAGCAAACATACTATATATACATACACACAGTGAGCAAATAATTTATACAGAGATACATAGACACACACTAACACACATACTCATACAGAGATACATAGAGTTATACACAAAAAAACACAGACACATGCACACACACACAAAACATACACGCAGGCAAACATGTAAAATTTATATATACATAATATATACAGAGATACACATAGAGACACACACAAACACAATGCAAATATACACAAACACACACACACAGAAACATCCATACAGATACACTCAGAGGTATACATACAGAAACACACAGAGACACATACATTCACACAAACACATAGAGACACACAAGTTGTGGTGATACAACAGACATAAACTGTGACTCCAGTGACTCATGCTTTCTCTGCCTTTGCAGTGTCTGAAACTATGATGCCATATAAATCACAGCTCATATCACAGCCTATAGGAAAGGTTTTGAGAGAATTCCCTTGACTTTAAAGACCGATTGATACACACAATGAAAAAAAAAAATCACTTCTAGTGCCTCCTTATTAGTCCTTGAGGGGGTGGATAATCATAGGATTATAGGAATTTGAAACAAGAGAAGTCTAAGAGGTCTTCCACTCTAGAACACACATTGTCGACAGCTCTACTCCCTGCCAACAATACCTTCCATCTTCCTTTTACCTCAGTCTACCCACCCTCCAAAGGCCTATTCTCATGACGTGACCAAGAGGCAGCCTTTTGGATTTAGATTACTTTTCTATTGCCCCAGGTTTGAAACCATGTGTATTTTGAGTTAGCACAATAATACAATAATCTCAATTCCTCAGAAGAAAAGACAAAGGTTTTATTTTGTTAAATGAAAATGTATTCACAGCACCATCTCTATTTATCAGAGGATCCATCATGAATGACAACTAAGCTGGGCTGTAAAAAGTACACACTTACCTACATACATATGCACGCACGTGCACACACACACATGCATAAAATAGTCCAGTTTTATAAATTAAACTTGGTGGATTCTATTCCTTTACATCTTTCCCATTGTTCTATAAAACAATGTCTCGTGTAGTTGATGCTGGACTTGAACTCAGGATGTGGTAGAGACCTGAGTTTCTGGTCCTCCTGGAGCTCCTTACAGGAGCTGGAACTGCAGGTGTGCACCCAAGTGTGCACCCACATCTAGTGGCTCATCTGAGTCTCATTACAGAAAGATGTAAATGTGCACATCAGCCATTTTGTGGCATTCTACCTCACATACTAGAGCTTCTGCTATGAATATGTAGCATGTGCTAAAATACATCTTTCTTCTTTGGTAGGAAGCTTATTTATTGGAACTGAAGTCCTACATGAACCTAAATCCAGCTCAGCTGATTTTCAAGAGACCTGTCAACATTTTTGCCCACATCAACTTCTTACACAGATGTTCTCCTCCTTGCAATAGGGTTGTTTTGATACATCCATCATGGAATCAAAACATAGTAAGCAGAGAGTGCACTTAAGAGTCAAGCCGACTCAGCGTCCTAAGCTAGCAATATAGTACAGTATAGAGTACTGGCTGTCTCCCCATGTGGGCGTGTGGCTGTGTAGGAGTCATAGCCACATCTCCTGTGTCACCATGATCTATACCAGAAAGAGGCCATATTGCAAAGTACAGCTTCTACTGATGCCCATCATTCGGACATACAGTGGAGTCAGCCATTGGAAGTTGATCCATCATAAACTGAAGACCATTTTTATAGCATCTATTTTCTTTTATGGTGTCTATGGTATACATGTTCAAGTTTGTGTACTTGGGCCAGCGGGCCCTCACTTGTGTATATGCATGTGTGTATGTGGATGTATGTAGATGTGTAGATGGAGACTAGGATCTCATGCTCCACTTTTTGGTCTCTCACTGAACCCAGAGCTCACAAATTGTCTTGACTAGCTGGTCAGCAAGTCCCAGGGATCCTTGTGTCTTTGTCCTCTCCGGTACTGGGATTACAGGTGCACACTACCATGTTCTGCTAGGTGGGTTACAGGAGTCCAAACTGAGATCATCATAATCTTGAAACCAGCACTTTACCAAATGAGCCATTTCCCTAGTACCATATAGTATTTATAGCAATTTTGTCTGGGTGTCCAAATGTGTGTGCATAAGCCTGTGCACATGCGTGCATTCATTCACTAAAGATTGAACCCATGTGTAAGGACACCTCTAAGTCATATACCAGGATCAATTAAAACAATAAACAACTGAAAAAGAAGTGATCTCCCTCCTAAAAGGCTAACTTGAAAACTATATCACAAGCATGTATAAGCTGAACTTAGAACTTAAAACCTAAGCATGATTTTCACAAATTAACCAATAGAACTAAGGAGAGTTGTTTGGATATTATAAAATAACACACCAAAACAGTATTTTTGAAGATTTATTGAAGCAGTAACAAGTTGGTCAGGTATTGGAAAAAAAAGCAGTTTTAATGGTATTCAAAAATACTTTAAAAAGTATTCTAGCACAAGATTTCTTCGTAAACTAGATTATTTTGTAAACCTTTTCTACGTCTTTTAGGGGTGTCAGTTGTTAAGTGCTGAGCTTGTGTCTATCCCAAATCTATCTTGCGCTCCTGAAAAACTGCAGTAAAGGCACTTGAAAGCTGTTTGCCTAAGATACGATTTTTTTTCCTTCTTCTTGCTGGTACTGCGCTGTTGCACCAAGTGTGTGCAATTTTTATTCAAGGTCATCATGATGCTGAGAAGTCTCATTGATCACCTGCTCAAAAAGGAAACAAAAATCAACTTGTGGTAAGGAGATACGGCCTTAATCAGACAGAATGTGTTGGGCAGACTGGGAGGTTACGCTGACCCTTTACAACAAGGTTCATAGGGAAATGTGTAGGCAGGGTGGCCTCCTCCTGCAGACAGCGCAAGTATCCAGTGCAAAGTTGTGACATACAAAAGAATACTTTGAAAGGAAGTTGGCCTTAGCAATCCCAAACACAAAGCTCAACAGTAACTAAGACATATGAAGAGGTATGGCAAATGTATTTTATATCCTCATGCAAGGCTGAGCTTTTATAATTATTAATTGTAACTATGACTTCCCTGGCATGGATTGGTAACAAGAACCTGTGCATCCTTGTACTATATAAGCAGGTGACAGTCACTGAGAGAGAACTGTATGTCCAATGTCAAACCATCCCTGATATCACAGATGTCATTAAGTTACACACTTTAATGCAGATCACGTAGGAGGTACGTTAAGGGCGTTTTACTCCCATTTCAATGAACAAGCTGTGGTGTGCAGAAAGATTACTGTCCTACCCAAGACCAAGTAGTTAGTTGGTTAGTTGGCTCTTGCATTGGTGGAATCAGGGCTATTCATCCAGTATGCATGGGGACTCCTTAAGTAAGCTGCCTGTGTCCGACATAGCTGCTCGCTGACTTAAAGTGGCTGTATAATTTATTCATTATTCCTTCTTTTAAACTTTCCCATATTTTATCTAAAAATACTGACCTGTCCATCTCTGGTTTCAACCGTCTTAATCAGGAGTGTTCTTTTTGAGTGGGTGTCAACCAGAGGAAGTGACTCCAGATTAGTTTCTGAATTTATAAAAAAAAAAAAAAAAAAAAAAAAAGGCAGGAAAATGAGAAAAAGTTTAAAATGTTACCATTTTATCCCAAAGCACTATGACTTTATTTTTATGGTTATTTAAAGTGCTACTCATGCATAATCCTACAAAGCACTACCTGTCTGAATACACAGCACCTAAGGCATCCTTCATTCAGGCTGAGGCAGTAGCTCACTGACTTTGCCATCAGCAGGAAGCAGACTGGAGTCTACACTTTACAGGGTATCGAAGGTGAGAATGCACTGGAGTTGGAAACTTAAGGTATCAGGCTAGGAGTGGAGCTCTGTTCCTTTAGCTTAGCTGACTGCCCTGGGTTTGGTCTCCAGCAGTTGTGATAACTATAATAAAAAAGTGAATGTGTCCAGTACCAAACGGTCAAGCCTGAAAACATACATGTAAGTAATAGTATACAGAGTGAGCCATTGTATTCCTGTATTTAAGAATACATAGCTAGGTGTGTGTGTGTGTGAGTATGGGTGTGGGTGTGTGTATACGTGTATGTAGTGTATGTGGGGGGGTGTGGTGTGTGTGTGTGTGTGTGTGTGTGTGTGTGTGTAACAGCAACTAAACAAAAGGAAGCCATGAATTGAAAAGACAGCCATGTCAGAGGGCAGTACATGTCAGTACATGTCAGTACATGTCAGGGCAGTACATGTTAGTACATGTCAGAGGGCAGTGCATGTCAGGGGCAGTGAATGTCAGAGGGCAGTACATGTCAGTACATGTCAGTGCATGTCAGGGGCAGTGAATGTCAGAGGGCAGTACATGTCAGTACATGTCAGTACATGTCAGAGGGCAGTGCATGTCAGAGGGCAATGCATGTCAGGGGGCAGTGTATGTCAGAGGGCAGTACATGTCAGAGGGCAGTGCATGCCAGAGGGCAGCACATGTCAGAGAGCAGTGTATGTCAGTACATGTCAGCACATGCCAGTACATGTCAGTACATGTCAGTACATGTCAGTACATGTCAGTACATGGAAGGTTTGGAGAGAAGAAAGGGAAGGAGGAGAGTGATTTAATTATATCATAACCTCAAAAACCAAAAAGAAATATTTAGAAAATAAACTGGCTATATACATATATTTATAAAAGAGAAATCATGTTTCATTGAATTTTCTTTGGAAAAGCACAATTCAATCCAGAATAACTAAAATGTGGATACTGTGCTAAAGGCAGAGTGGCTGGTGAAAGCCTTGTGACATTTTTTTCCCATAAAATGAAACAATGTACCTACCTCTCAGGTTCAGGGAAGAAAAATTTGGAAGAGGCAGAGAAATCCTATAAAAAGAGAAAGAAACAAACAAAAAACTTGAGAACAAAGCATTTCAAGAAGCAGGAACAAGTTTTCACAGTTCTTGTTTTCATCAAATAGAAAACCTATTGTTGTTAACGCCTTGTTTAAGAACCTTCTACCCACACTTGGTCTCATTGGCCCACTTAAATTACTGAGGATTTTTTTTTCCCCACACAGGGGCATGAACCAGAAGAATTATAGAGGGGAACACATTGACTTTGGCATGTCTGTGAGTTCAAATCTACTCTGCTATTAATTAGCTCTGGACACAGCAAGTTACCCTCCTTCAACCTTAACTTCCTCCTCTATATGGCCTCTGGGTTAAATGAGGCGGACCTAGAAAGATAACTGTGAGTTGTTAGTTCAGGCATGCGCGTTTGCCTTCTGTACCTGCTCTCCTCGCCTTCCAGCAGCTTCCTGTAGGTGGCGATCTCAATGTCAAGGGCCATCTTAACATTGAGCAGGTCTTGGTATTCACGAAGGTGACGAGCCATCTCTTCCTTCATGTTCTGGATCTCATCCTGCAGGCGGCCGATAGTGTCCTGGTAGTTAGCAGCTTCAAGGGCAAAATTCTCTTCCATCTCACGCATCTGGCGCTCCAGGGACTCATTCTGCAGAAAGGAAAAATGGCTTCCCACGTGATTTCCCAGGAAACCCGGCTGTCCCCAGAAATAGTCATAAATAAGGTGCAGTAATTCTCTTAATGGTAGGTGAACTAGCTTCGAACGGAGAATACAAGCACACACTTCCATGTTTTGCTTTGTTAAGATAACATTTTTACACGCAGCCTATCTTAACCTTGAGTAATAATCCTCTTGCCTCATTCTCCAGAGTCCTGAGGTTACAGAAGTAGCTTCTAAAATCCTTCTTATCACAATCAATAATGTATGGAAGCTACGATTTTCAAGGTGCTCACCAAATAATCCTTAAAACTATCTTGATAATTCATTCTCTTTGATAAGTGTGTGTGTGTGTGAGTGTGTAGGTGTATATGAGCGTGTGTGTAGATGTGTGTGTGTGTGTATGTAGGTGTGTATGTATCTATGGGTGTATATAGGTGTGTATGTGTGTATGGGTGTATATAGGTGTGTAGGTGTAATTTATTTGTACAGTTCTCACTGTTAATCTAGTCAGCAGGACAGTACTGAGCATGGCATTTCTCCCCTTTGCCGCTGCGTGGTACTCACAGTGCCTTTAAGGGCATCCACTTCGCAGGTGAGGGACTGCACCTGTCGCCGGTATTCATTGGACTCCTGCTTTGCCTGGCGCAGGGCATCGTTGTTCCGGTTGGCAGCCTCAGAGAGGTCAGCAAACTGTCAAGAAGGAATCAGAAATGGAAACTGCTCACTTCCTTGACTTTTCACTCTCTGAAGAGTCATCTTCATCCTGCCTCCGGGTTTCCTAGAATTTTTCTGTTTGGAAAGCCAGGCAGAGAGAAGCGGAACACCAGCATTGCGTATTCAAACAGTATTGGCTCTACTGCAATGCTTTCCAAATGGTGAAATCACGGAAGACAGTGGGAAGACAGTAATGGAAAAGGGAGTCTGCCATACTAAAGGAAACTTTGTGAATGGAGTTGGGGGCAGGGGAGGGGGGAGTGCTCTGAAACAACAATGGCCATGGCCGTACCGCTAAAGCCAACTTCTGAGTAGGGCTGAAGGTTATTAGTGGAATCAGAGGCATGTGTTTGAGAGCTAGAGGTTCTTGCCACTCTGGCTCGTTTCATACCTTGGACTTGTACCATTCCTCGGCCTCCTGGAGGTTCTTGGCAGCCACGCTTTCATACTGCTGGCGGACATCACGCAGGGCAGCCGTGAGGTCAGGCTTGGAGACATCCACATCGATCTGGACATGCTGCTCCTGAATCTGGGCTTGCAGCTCCTGGATCTCCTGGGGAAAGAACGGACACAGAGAGGTCTTAGACAACACCGTGGCAGCTTTGTTCACCTGTGGAAACTGATGTCACTTACTTCATCGTGCAGTTTCTTCAAAAAGGCAATTTCTTCCTGCAAGGATTCCACTTTCCGTTCAAGATCAAGACGTGCCAGAGAAGCATTGTCAACATCCTATTTCAGAAAGAGAGAAGATGATGTGGACGGTGCTAAAGTCTATCCTTTATCTAACTTATTTATATTAATTCTTTTGTCATTTTACGTTATGTATATAGGTGGTTTGCCTGCATGTATGTAAGTATACCATGGGCATGTGGTATCCATGAAAGCCAGAAAAGAGCATCAGACCTCCTGGAACTAGAGAAGGGTGTGGGCAGCTCTGTGGGTGCTGGGAATTGAACTCCAGGTCCCCTAAAAGAGTAGCCAGTGCTCTTAATCACTGACCTGTCTCTACAGCCCCTTTATTTGTTTGAAAATTAACCATGTGAATCCATTCTCCTTATTATAGAAAAGGCACTGAAAATTTCATGACCCTTGATAAATTTATAAATCATTTAAGGTCGCATTCCAATATTCATTCTTAGCTATAAAAAAAGAATAGAAAACCGTTTTGTTGTATTGAAGCTAACTAGTATACAAGTTAAAAATAAATGCATGTATATGCACAATGACATGCTTTGGTGAACTATATTGAGTCCACATTTCTGTATGCAAAAATTCATTAGCAGTTTTAAACCTGAAAACCAGTGTCACATTTAACAATGTATTTTTGTGATGATAGTAGTTGATGAGATTCTGCAACTTCATGTTTGCTTGAGTACACATAGTATAAAAATGAGAGCTTAAAAAATAAAATTAAAATGTTTTCTAAAGTGGGGCTTAGTGGAAAGAGTATGCTGTTCTTTCAAATGATCTAAATTTGATTCCTAGCACCCACATCGAGCAGCTCATAAAGGCTTATAATTCCAACTCCAGCAGATCAGATGCCCTCTTCTGGCCTCATGCACGCCTACATGAATGTCCTATACACTACAAACAGACACAAACACATTACACATCAAAAAACATCATTTAAAATTGAGCTCAGAAGGGTTAACATATATGCAAGCTCTTTTCGTTTCCTGTATTCAAACCTTCAGATACTTTTCTTAGGGATTTAGAGTCAGTGCTCCGTTATCTGGCATCCAGGTTCCCAGTCTAGACTCGTATCAAGTAGTAATTCATTGTTCAAATTCAGGTCATGCATTTGCAGAGCTATGCTCATCAGGCAAGAACAGAAAGAAACATAATCCTGAACTATATTGTTTTGCCTTCTCTAATTTTTTTTTTATGTATAAAACACCCCGGGCTCAGCCTATAGGGTATTTCTATCTTTTCCAGCTGTCACTGTATCAATTCAGTGACATTGCCTGTTTTAGGATAACAGGCCAAAATACTTGTAATGAAACTATATTTAGATTTCTTAAACTTACAGAGTTTATAAAGTGATCTATTTTAAGACAGGACGTGCAATCTTGCATGTGAAATGTTGTTTCCTTTCAAGGAAATGTTGGGATACTTTTCTCATAAGCAATTAAATTTGCAGTATAGTTTATAGCTATAATGTTGAGTTACTCTATCAGCCTCAAAGAAAATACCAATTAATAAAAAAGAATATAAAAACTTAAATAGTAGTATAATTCATTTCTGACTCCCACTAAGCCCTCAAAAAGATATAAATGATATTGGATTAACCTCCTTGAAAAAGTTCAATGAAATGTGACATTTCATTTAAATGAATGAAACAATTTTATTTGGTCCACAAATAAGAGATGCAGTGCATTAACTCAGTGCTCTGTAGAAAGTGTCCCTTGGACGATGGCCATCAATGCCCAGTGACTGAACAGAACTGCATATTCGTCTACTGCCATTAAGGACGCAAACACCTTCAGAATTGTACCCTAGAACACTCATCTGGAGGGTTTTGCTGTTGATACCTACAAGTGTTCCTAACAAGACTGAACTGACCGTCTGTACACTTTGGGATGCTAACGTAATGCCTAACTTTGGAACAAAAACCAACAAGTCCTCCCTTCATATAATACTCCGTTCTTCAGTTTAGGGTTTCATTTTATTTGTGGAGGGCGCTAATGAGTCTACAACTCCATAAAAAGGGGCCTTTCCAAATATGAGGGAGGACTTCAGCTTTAAGAACTTTGTACACCACGTACCTCACAAGCCTGGCCCAGACACTAGATAACGGATGTTAGCAAATACTTGTGTCCAATTGGAACTGCGGTTACATCATTACATATTCAATAAGAATGTAGCCTGTTGCAAAGCTGCTCTGGGAACACAAAGGCCCCTATTCTTCCTGTCCAGAGCCACTGCAGTTGCCAGAACGCCCCTATCTACATTCCATAGCGAAGCCCATAGAAACCTTTAACACCCTTGAGCCACGGGAACAGATGGCTTCTTTTCACCCTTGATAGATTTCAAAAATGGTTGTGCAATGACTTTTCTGGTAACTTTCACGCAGTGCCGAGCTCTGAAGGAAGAAAGGGGACTTGGCTTAATTCCAGTTCAACTTTCTCATCCTCCAGAGAATTCTACATGTCCTACCGGAGGGAGCAACTGTGCTTTTTATGACCTTGTGAAAGTTAGCCAATTTCACCTTCACAATATGCAATGTAATCAAATTGTAATCATTCAATGTAAGAATGTCGATACGTTTCAAAAAAATGAAAGGAGAAAAAGTTTGTGTGTGTGTGTGTGTGTGTGTGTTGGGGAGGGCGTGAGGGATCAGAAAAATCTGGAAACGAAGCAGAAAATAAAGTCTTCCTGTTCCAAAGATTGGCCTAAATAGTGGAGTTTTGCAATCTGTGCGCTCTCCTCTCCGCCACCAGGGGGCTTTACATGCAGACGTGAAGTTCTGCACCTTTTAAAACCTGGGGTAAGTAACTTTTAGAACCGCGCGAGGGTTGGTTCCATGGGGCTGCTGGCTGCGTGTAGAAAAGAACTCTACAGACCTGTCTGAATGACTGCAGGGTGCTCTCAGCTTCCTCTCTCTGGAGCATCTCCTCCTGCAATCTGAAGCAGCAGCACATTAACCAAAGGGGAACTGGGAAACCGCCAGGGGCGGGGCGGCCACACCCAATCGCTACCACTGCCAAGCTTGGGGCCAGAGCTGCTGTGACACCTCCACCCACAGTACTGACTGCAAACTGTCGAGGTGGCAGCTCTCTGCAGGTGTTAGCTGGAGTTGGGGCACACTGGAAAAGACAATCACTGCCCTTCGCTACAATTACGGCCAATCCCCTGTCCCAGCATTCCAGATGCGTTTGCCATCTCTTTGTCTGGAATCCTTCACACCCATTTTCTCCTCCTGTCTGGTAACTGTAAGCCCACCAGAAGGACCTAACAAACTTTCTAAAGTTCAGTGGAAGTGCCTGAGTGGGGCGAAAAGAGAAATGTTCACTGCAAAGTTTAGGTTCAGGGTGGGGCCGCTTCCTCTGCTATCCTCCAGACAACCGCCACCCCAGCCACATCCCCAAGGGCGTGGCAACCCCAGCGCAGGGCCCAGGACTTCCCTCCCTTCCATACCCCTCCCTTCCATACCCCTCCACTCGCGGGGGTCAGGCCTTACTTCTCTCGCAGCCGCATGATGTCCTCCGCCAGGTTGTCCCGCTCCACCTCGACACGGGCCTTGTCGTTGGTGAGCTGATCCACCTGCCGGCGTAGCTCCCGCATCTCCTCCTCGTAGAGGTCGCCCAGGCGCGACTTGCCCTGGCCCTTAAGCTGCTCGAGCTCGGCCAGCAGGATTTTGTTCTGCTGCTCGAGGAAGCGCACCTTGTCGATGTAGTTGGCAAAGCGGTCATTCAGCTCCTGCAGTTCCACCTTCTCGTTGGTGCGAGTGTTCTTGAACTCAGTGTTGATGGCGTCGGCCAGGGAGAAGTCTACCGAGTCCTGCAGCAGCCGCACGCCCGGCACGCTGCTCCGCAGGCGCACGGCGGAGGATCGGGTCACATAGGCGCCACCGGGGGACGAGGAATAGAGGCTGCGGCTAGTGCTGGGGCGCAGAGCGCTGCCCAGGCTGTAGGTGCGGGTGGATGTGGTCACATAGCTCCGGTTGGAACTCGGCCGGCTCGATGAGCCGGAGCCACCGAACATCCTGCGATATGAGGACGAGGACACGGACCTGGTGGACATGGCTTCGAAGGACGAAGGTGGGCTGGCTTGCTGAGGCTGCAAGAGCTGCAAGAAGAGAGTGAGGGCGCAGTGGCTGTGAACCGTAGGAGCGCTGGGGTCTCTGGGGTCCCGGAGCAAGAGTGGCAGAGGACTGGACCCCGCCAAGGGAGCTGCTTTTATAACACTGTTAGGAAAGAGGGTCCCCTCCCACTGTCATCCTAGCCGCCGAGTGAACCAGCCAATGGGGACCCGGAAAGCAGTGAGGAAGGAGGGGGGAGGGGGCTCCCCTTGAGCCTTCCTCTCCGCAAGCACAGTCCCGTAACTGCTTGAAAGGTCTAGGACTTTCAGGGGCTTTCCGGATGATCACCCAAACTCTCTGATCACACTTGGGTGCTGAGAAAGAAGAGGTCACGGGAAGGATTCATAAGGGAAAGGGGGCTCTGGAAAGTTGAGGAAAGCGGTCCCTGGCACTGGGCCAAAGGGGCGTGGGACTAGGCGCGCCGGTAGGAGGGGCGGTAGGAGGGGCGCGGTCGCAGAGCTGCGGTCTTCTGGGACTGGGTGGGTGGGGAGATCCGTGAGCAGAGGAGCAGGAAGAGCCTGCAAAAGCAGTGCTGCAGATCGGAAGGCGGGGAGAGAGAAACAAAGAGGACCCGAGATGGGGGTAGAGGAGCACGGGGCCCAAGATATCTGGCTCAAGGCCGGGCGCTTACTCGGATCCTTTGCAGAGGGCTTGCTTGAGGTGGTCATATCCCCTGATCTAACGGACTCGGTCCAACTACAAGAGGATTAGGAGTCACTGCCTCTGGAGGAAAGTCCAGGGGACGGGGTGGGGTCGCTGAGTCAGTGGATGTGACTCATGGAGCCCTGAGGGTGAGATCGTCTAGCGGTTCAGGAAAACCGTTAGCTGGGATTGACTCCAGACTCCAAGAGCTCTAAACTCATTGTCGGAAGTTTTAAACCAACTTCGAGCGTAACCGTTCTTGTGATGGTTGTGGAAGTGTGGAGAGTTTTTCTTAGAAACTTTTGCAGACCCGGGAGAGCCACAAAACACACCCCACTCCTCCCAGATCAGACCGTAAACTCACTCAGAAAGGCTTTTCTTGCTAAATCTCCCTGCTGCGCTTCCCTCTCGCTCTCTCTTCTTCCTGCATGAAACCACACCCTAAATTCTGGGTGAAAGAGGAAACTATTTTGGTAGTTTGAAAAGCAAGCTCAGTGATCACGGCTTTTCTGAAAGTGGACTGCATTAGAAGATAACCCAAGTCGGACAAGAAACCATTAGGTGTTGCTAAAAAATCCTATTCGATGAATGAGTTCGCATGAAAGACAGTTATGTAACTCAAGTGATAAACTGAAGAAACAGATTTCTGTAGATTTTAGAGCAGTGTCTCATCTGGACAATGTCACAGATCCTATGCTGCACAAGGAAAAATCATGGAATCTAACTTGAAATGGAGACAACTGTCCACAGAACAAAAGATTCAAAGTGTGTTGAGATCCTGCGACTGCCACTTTTTCAAAGGGAAACCGCCCAACTCAAGGCTATTGTTTCACTGTTAGCTACTAGGCAAGACTAAGGGGTATCGGTTCTCTGAGGGAGAAGGACTTTTCAGGAAAGGGAAGTCGGGCCCTTTGTGATTAGACACCAATAGAAAAATTACAGTTGTTTTTGGTGGGGATTTGTAGAGAGCTGAAACAATTAATTAACAAACAAACAAACTGGGAGATGGTTCCATTAGTGAACACAGAAGGAAAAGGAGCTTTTGTTGTGTTTTTGCTTTTGGTTTTCTTTGGAGCACAGATTACCTGGCTGGTAAGAAAAGCCGTTTAGAGGTGCATGTAGGATTTATGATAGCTGTTTTGTACAAGACTCTTTGAAGCCACACTGTGCTTCCTCATCTCAGTCAGTTCTGGGGTCGCTTGCGCTGCAGGACCCCCCATTTCTCTCTCTCTCTCTCTCTCTCTCTCTCTCTCTCTCTCTCTCTCTCTCTCTCTCTCTCTCTCTCTCTCTCTCTCTCTCTCTCTCTCTCTCTCCTTCCCTCCCTCCCTCCATCCCAGCTCTCCTGCTGTGCCTTTCTTTATTCTCCTATCAATGAGAGACTGTGGGTCCTTCCCAGATTCCCAGAGAGCACTCCCAGGGTTAGCCTCTAGCCTGTGCCTCAGTTACCATTCTGCATACTGAGAGCCTTTTATTCAAGCTACCGTTCAGCAAATGTCACCATTGTGAGATTGCTTGGAATGGCTCAGGATGGGGAAAGTGATTTCCCTGTGGGGGAGGAGGGAGGGCAGCCTTCCTCCTCTTCTCCTCATGGTTTGTTGATCCCAGGGCAGTGCAGTGGCTTTGTCAAGGGACTCTTACTGAATGAGTCACTGTGGAAAAAGAGGACTGGGTTCTGGTGCGGTGTGGCAATGGGCCACGCGGGCACCCACAGCGAATTCCTCAGGTTGTGATGACTTCTTCAGTCTGCTCTGCTCCTCTTTATCACCTGAAGGGGCCCCCTGCTTCCTGGCCCGTTTCCCTTTTGTAGCTCCAGGGTCATCTATGAATATTCTCCTTCTACTACTGTTGATATGTTTGCTGATACGGTAATAAATGAACCTGTGAGTTTATCTTCAATTCATTCTTCCTTTTAAAAAGTTTTTAGAGGGTACAGAAGTGAAAACTGCTACAAAAATATTTTACTCATTCATGGAGAAGAGAAGTCATTAGACTTGGAAAAGAGTTTGCTTCATCTCACACATACTCACACATGCCTACACACATATGCACAGACACATGTGCACATGTATACTTGCACAGACACAAACACACACTCATACCAAACACATTCCTCTTCCCCCTCTCTCACACACACAGCACTTTATCTACTAGGTGATATTCACAAGAAAGAAAAACCAGTACATCGGAGTGTGTATTCTTGCCATCATTCACTGTGTGATTATTTTTGGAAGAACACAGTCTATGAGCATAGCTTTCTTAGTTGTCATATTTAGTTTTGATTGCAATGAAGACCTATCTCAGAAGTATTTTTAAATCTGGACTTCTGTGTGATGCAAATTTGTATATAAATAAGTGAAAGTCATATGATTTGTAGGTCAGGCACAAACACTATCAGAGTACTTAACAGAGTGATTTTGGAATTTGCAAGCTATGGCCATGTCAGTTTAACATGGTGACTTGAGCTGACGGGGCAGCCAGCCGTGAGGACAGGAGCTTAGTGGCCTATCGAGTTTTGGGACAAACAACATGATGCAAACCTGTAATCCTACTACTTGGAAGCGGGAGCCAGGAAGAACAGAAGTTTGAAGCCAATTTTTTCTACATAGCTATTTCAAGGACAGCCAAGGATCCATGTGACCCTGTTTTTCATCCAAACAAACAAAATACTCACAGAAGCATAAATATCATGTAGCATCCTATAAACACACCTAAGTTTTATGTATCAAAATTAAAATCAAAGAGGCGAAAACCAAGACAAACCCTAAATCATGAAAATGAAGATAGTAAGTAATACAAATGCTTTAGCTTTGCTCTTACGGGAGTGTGAGTATTTTATGTACATTGAATTTAACTTAATATTGTCATAGCATCCATCAAGCTGTGCTTAACCATCCATTTCAGGAAGATAGTGTCTCTTTTGTTTGATTTCATGGTGATAGTTAGCATACAATCATCCAATTCATGTATAGCATATAGACATTTACCGTGTCCTAGAAAATAAATAGGCAGGATAATTATTCAATGTCTTGTTTGTAGATGCTATATTCCTAGAGGAATTTGACCCAGTAATAGAACAGATATTTTATATCACTGAACATAGGCAATAATGATAGGGATGTGTTTTCACCTTTACTCTATTGGTGTACCTTTACTTAGGAGTTAAACATTTTCACCTAAACTCTTCCCTCTTTCTAAGTAGTATTCGAATCAAAATTAGACATAGCTCAACTCACATCCTAGAGCCCACCATCCACTGCATCTTCCTCAGCTTTGCTTGTTGGGGCATCACCCTGAGGAAAGAGGACTGGACACTTTAGCATCACTACCCCCTTACTTGGCATCTCTTAGGTCCAGTAGGGATAGTGTCCCACTGATGATACCCATAGCCACACATCTGTTCAAATGTGTAAGTTCCCTTGTACCTCCTTCCTGTAGTACCACAACTGGATTTCCCCTTCATCCAGATGTTCAGTATTTCTACCAAAGCATCTGTCTTGGGTCATAACCCCCTTTTCTTAAAGATTTTGCTTTTGAAACTCCAAGCTGTTCTAGAGAGGATCATTCATCCTTTTGTCAGGACATGGGCTCCAAGAGATGAAAGTTTTTTTCACTCATTTTTTCACTATTATTTTTCCAGTGGCAAGAGAAGAACGTTTGCAGAGTCTGTGAATGAAAGGTAAGGGAATGGGACTAATATTCAAGTGTCATGTATCTCGTTCGTGCACTATGCTTGTCACATCTGATGTGATAGAATTTAAACTTTATGGCAAGTCATGATTGATATCTTTTATTAGCTTATTCATAATATATTCATGAGTATTTAACCAGTGCTGTGCACACTGCCACAGACTGGAGATGGCAGGTGTGGTTTAGATGGAGAAATTATACCAATATGATGGAGATCAGAAAATGTATATAGTAAGAGATATTTGAAGAATTGTGTGGTTTCTACAGTAGGTCATGGTGGGAAAAAGATTTCCTATACTGACCAATCAGTATAAACAAAGGTTGCTCAGATAAAAGAGTACTGGGGGCTTTTAAGGAGTACCAAGAATCTCAGAGTTGCTGGATTGTGAAGAAGGGCTCACTGTGCTTTCTGAGGAGAAGGGCAGACTTGTTGCTACTTGTTGAGGATGAACTGGAGAGACTGACTTGACAGATGTTTGTAGGAGATCAAAGGAAACTGAAGGGAAGGTGATTCTTAGAGGCTGAACTTAGAGGAAAGACAGAAGCTAACACATCTTGAGGCTAGCCAGAAAGAGCAATTTAAAAATTAGCATATTCTAGGCAGAAGAATTTAGGTGGGAAATTAATTTGTGGTGAACTGTTGTTTATAAAGGTCTCCCACCAAAGTGGCTATTTACTACTCTCTTCAGTGTAGATGAACATCTCATAGAGGTGAGGCAGAACTGTCTTCCAGCTCTACACTACTCACATGGATGTCACTACTCGCACTGGCTGTCTATTACTTCCTGCTATCTGCTTTCAGTATGTTTGGTTTCTATGGATACGATAAAATCTTGGGTGTCTTCAGTTTCTCTATGCTACTCTTAAAAGAATAGGGGACAAATGAACTCCAAAATGTTCTTGTAGAGATGTCTTTCAACCTTGGGAAGGAAAAACAGTTTTTGATAGAATTATACATAAAGTCTAATTTCTTAATGGTCTTGTTGTCATCTGAAATAGAGGAAGAAAGTAGGGAGTAGGCAGAAAGAACAAAACCATTAGCTAATGTGCAGAAGCTTTGTAGACACCTTGTGTAGACACCAAAAAACCCCAGCAAACATTACATGGAGAAACGAAGCTGCATTCTTTGAATTTCCTCCAGTTCACTTACTGAGAGGGGTGGGAGTAGAAGTGAAAGAAGATAGGGGAACAAAAATCCCTGCCAATCTACCTATAAAACTGAGGTGCTGTTTAACAGAGTCCTAAAAGAAATTGTTGCAGTATAGTTACTTATATAGACTACCATAACAAAATTAATACAAGTGTCCAGTGGCTTATAATGTTGTTTTTATCACTTTGTAAAGATTGGGGGGAAAGGCCATGTAGTATTAGAAAATTTGCCAATTACATTGGTATTCTGGGAAATGGCTAATCTGCAGAGGTTATATGGTCCCCAGTGGTGAGAAGGTACTGTTGTTTTTCCTGAAAATATTTATGTGAGAGATCAAGTAATAATAAAACAAAAAATTGAAGCACAGTTTCTTTTTACAGAGCTGAAAACATTCTTGTTACTTTTATTTAGTTTTGAAAGTCTCATACAAGTATGCACTGTACTGTGATTTTATCAACACCCTCATTACTCTCTGTTACAATGCCTTCCTTTCCATCTGAACCCCTTCTGATTCTTCAGTGGCTACAACATGAAAGAAAACCATAACCTCTCCTCCAGTGACAAGTCAATAGTTTCTCAGAAAGAGATGGAGCCTCACTCGCACCTTCTCTATCTATCCATGATGAAATGTGGAAAGGCCCAATCTTATTCAGGTAACCATAGCTGCCTGGTAATCATGGTCACAATACCCATATCATATCTGAATGACAGCATTTCATGAAGTTCTTCTCCATCTCCTAGCTGTTAATTCTTTCTTTCTCCTGTTCTGTGATGTCCCCTGGGCCTTAGGAGATACAGATGATATGAATATCCCATTTAGGACTATGCATTCAACAGTTGCTTAATTTTAGCACTTTGTCTATAGTTTCTGTAGCCACTGTCTTTTTTTTTTTCTTTCAAAATGGAGCTTTTCTGCTCCAGATTCAAAGGGACACAAGTCTATGGCTACAAGCATAAATATTTAGAAGAGAGTTTGACAATATATCCTTTTATGGATACAACAGTAGTACCATACCCTTCAGCCTATAGGATCTTCAGGTACAGACATTTGCACAGGTTTTTAATGTCAGGTATGATTTCCTTTGCATTTGGCAGGGCTCCTATCCAGTCACAACATTGTTGGTTGTCTACCAAATAGTAGTGCCACTACCACAGCAGTACTTACATCTTGCTTGTTGGTGCAGTAGAGTAATATGCACATGTTCTGTAGCTTGGTGAGACTGTTGGTGAATGTTCTTCCCCAACAGCCTACACATCACCTTTGTGGTTGGATGTATGCTCATTATCGGCATGGAGCTGGTGATGCTGGAGTCTCTTTAGCATTCTTAGGACAGTGTCTACCTTTACATTTCCTCCTGTTCTGAGAAAGCAACAGGACTAATTTCAATTCAGAGAATGTTGTGCCCGTTTCAATTCAGAGAACGTTCATTGTGCCCGTACTGAAGCAACACAGGATTGCAAACATTTTGGGGATTTTCTGTGTAAAATTTATTCTCTACTTTTGAGTTGACCTATTGGCATGAGTTGATAGCGATGCCACCTGACCCTTCCATATAATTCAGTGAATAAAAACAACCCTATCCTCTCTTTGTTAGTGGAAATGGGATAAAGGGAGCAGAGTTTGACAGAGTATCACTTCTATAAGTAAGAACAACTCCTGTTGCTTATGCACTTTCTGTTAGCTTGAATGGAAGGGAAGAGTTTTAGCATTTCAGTCCTTCAGGACACAAACATTGTGTAATCCACAAATAATCAAATAATGCAAGAGCTGCAGGAAGTGGGAGGAAGCTTGAGAAGCCAAGGGCAATCTGGAGTGTTCAAGGCCAAGCCAAAGCCTTACTGATAATTATGTTGTCAAGTTTTTTTTGCTAGCCAGTTTTTAACTTTTCTCATTTATCTTTTTGATTTTTCATATAGTATTTTTTTAAGGAATGTTTATCAACATTTGCTTCATTTAAAAACTAGAGCATGCTTAGAGTATTGAGCATGGGGACACAGCACATAGCAGCAACACTTACAGCAGTACTAAGGTTTAAATAAAAGGAGAAGCACATGTTTGTATATTAGAACTCATACATTAAAATGCCCTTGAAATTCTAAAGCAATAATGGCACGATTCCTAGCTGATGAGGTCGCTCTGAGAGAAGCAGGAATCCTCAGTCAGTCCCTACTGATGCTTTTTGAGGATTTAAGTGGCCAGGTCCCCTGCTGGGGATTCAGGACTCAACATTGTTCTGAGAGGCTGGGTCTTCTACTTCTCCAAGGCTTGCATAAGGATGTGGCTGCCCTGAGATCCAAGTGAATTTCTTCATAAAGTCAGAAGGCCCTGGTAAAACAACGTTGACTTTTACTCCCCCAAATCCATGGAAATGTGAGCTCTACTGTTTTGTTCTCCTTTGCAAACTGCAGTGTGAGTCTTTGTTGCTGGGTTACCAGCTCAAATACAAGCCCCACACTGTAGCCAGGGAAGTTCAGCTAGCAATTAAGTAAAGGAAATGACTGTGGGTTTGAAACCAACATACTGTCCAGTTCCTTGGTTCTTTACTCAGTGAAGCATCTCTGTTGCGCAGACAACTTTATCACTAAGGAAGTACTTGTGACTCATCCTCATACCGAGTGACTTACAAATCCGAGTGCTCAGTGACCGCCTGCACCATTATGCTTCTGTTTTGTACTCTCTGGACTTAGGCAGAAAGCAACTCTGGATGGCATGTTATTCATTGGCTGACCTATACATTATAATGCAATGGGCTCATGGTGATCAGAGTAAAAGGTCAGTGGTTCCCCCCATGTGTGACTGTGTTACTGGTGTTGCTAGCAGCTTATTTCCTAACAAGAAATAAAATGAGATAAATGTTTCTCATCAACTATTTTTTTTTACTGAATGTTATATGCTATTTAAAATTACACTCATACTTATGATATGAACACAGAATTGTTCTATAGCATAGCATAAAATGCCTCATTTTCTTCCATAGAAATAAAAAAAAAATGGAATTAAAAAACTCTCCTGGGAGGTGTTGAGAGATGATAAGTTCATAAAGACACTAAGGAAACTACTTTGTCAGTCTCTTCGGGATTTACTTACTTGATTTCATAGATGTTGCTTATTGACAATTGATACTTTTTTATAGGAAAAAAAAGAAGTTACAGGAAAGGTATTGTTTAAAAGAATTGGTGAGTAGGGGAGCACTCATAGATGCAGGGGATGGGGGATGGGATGTGGGTTTTGCGGAGGGTAAACAGGGAAGGGGGACAACATTAGAAATGTAAATAAATAAAATAACCAATAATAAAAAAGAATGGATGTCCAATAGTATATCTGTATAATTTATCATTGACAGCCCCAAGAAGCCAAAACCAAGGTTATTAACTGGCTTCTGAGCTCTCTACCAAGAATCCTCTGGCTTGGGCTCTGGCTTTGCTAGGAACATTGTGGTACCAGCCTCCAGTGTAGTATGGGCTGCTGAGAACCTAGCAGAACTGATCTGAGGACCCAAGCATAAGATCCTGAGAACTCGACAGTGTCCTTTCAGCATCATTGTGCTTTCCCTGTAACTCTTTTCTGTTTCTAATTTGACGGCTGGAAAATTTTGAAGGAGGCAATGAGTCACGATAAATATTTCTCTTTTTCCTCCAGATAGAAGCTTGCAGTCGGAAGCCAAGTCATGTGGTTGATATGTGCCTGAGTCTTTTCATCTGAACCACTCTCTGTAGGGAGCTATGATAGCACCCATGGGGGTAGGGGATGCTAGTACAGGCATTCTCAGAGAGTGGCACCCTGTCAGTCAGCATCAACATCACATGGGGATTTCTTAGGAATGGTCCCCACCTGAGACAAATCTGGGTGGGGCGGTAATCGGTAATTTGTGTTTTAAGAAGAATAAGACTGATGTCCAGAACTTTGATTCTAGTGAATCAGTTGTACTTGTGGACATGCGGAGTATGAATCATAGAGTGGTTGGAGATTAAGGAGAATTGGTCAGTCTTTGCTTATTAAGAAAGGAGGAAATGATTTTTTTTCTAACAAGCAGACTTTAGGTAGGTGTCATAGTGCTTATCTGTAATCTCAGCACATGGGAGATAAAGATAAGAGGATTAGGAATTCAAACACAGTCTCCACAACATAGTGAATTAAAGGTCAGCCTGGGCGCCGGGCGGTGGTGGCGCACGCCTTTAATCCCAGCACTTGGGAGGCAGAGGCAGGTGGATTTCTG